>NW_008752023.1:48903-51172 GCF_000715545.1 Opisthorchis viverrini
GCCATTACCAGCAAACTCAGCTGCGCTGGTCACTGCCGTCTTCCTGGATGGGGACCCCGAGACGGGCCACATCAATGGCTAGAGACATTGTCATATATGGCCCAGTCGCGCCTTCAATGGCGCTCGTGCATCAAAGCTATTGCCTTCAATGCATAGCTCCTCTTCCAACCCCCCCACTTGACAGCCCACTGTACCTACCCCCCCAAAAAAAACATCGGTGAACGAAACTGCGGCAGCTACAGCCACTGTACGACGATGATGATGACAGTACTCGGCCCAACGGTTGAACCGTTGTTCCTTATTCAAAATGGTCGTCTCATCCTGATCCTTGGTTTCTCTCAAAGATGGTTTCTTAGGACCAGTCCTATGTATCAACTGAAATCATCTTTGGGCATTACCGGATTTCTCGGTCTCTTCTATTTCCTTGGCCTTCCGGTCCACAAGACTTCACGGTCGGTGGACTCAATCAATTTCACTTAACGTCTGATAATTCTTCGGACGAAATTCACGCTCAGCACCAGCAGAAATAGGTCTCCGAGATTTAAGACCACTGTTCTTCCTTGGCCTTCCGGTCCACAAGACTTCACGGTCGGTGGGCACACTCAATTTCACTTAACGTCTGATAATTCTTCGGACGAAATTCACGCTCAGCACCAGCAGAAATAGGTCTCCGAGATTTAAGCAATACCACTGTTCCCTGTAATAGGGCTGGATTTAAACAGCCTGCGGTCATCGCACAGCTAAGTCAATCGTGCCGCATTGTCCACACGTACTGAGTCTAATCCATGTCAACCAACTAACTGAACCTCAGCTATGCTAAGCCTTCCACTGGTGCACTTAGATCCGCGGCAATCACCTGAGCTTCTAGCTCGTCGCAACCTGGCATTCAGGGCGTCATAAACTTGTATTTGATGGTGCCAGAGTTACAGTTGGGTGAGGCGTAAGCAGGCACGACAAACACACAGCGATCAATTTCCAACTTGTGGAACTTATTCACAGACGTTACCAGACCAACCGCACAGAATATCCAGTCAAGTAAAGATCCTTTCATCTGGTGACTAAGGATGATACCAACACTTGCACGTCCTGCCACAACAGCTTCTGGATCGCCAGGGATGCGCAGCCGAATGCGAGTGAATAGTGATGGGGCGGTTTGCTCAACCACTGTGCTTGCATCTCCAATGCTTGTTTCTCATACACAGCATACGCCAACGCCAAGCGAGTTCAGTGTGAGAGCGAGAGCAGCTTGCTGTCCTGCTTGGTGCAGAGTGCTAACATTGAGAGCAGCCAGGTAGATTGGGTGTTGATGCTTGAGGATATCAACGGCAGATGAAGTGCAGATGTTCCTTGCAAAACCGATGCAAGACGAACAAGGCCATCAGTCCTAACTGACGGGTCTAGAAAAAAAGGTGTTGATGGAGTGGGGAGGCAGAAGAGGAGAAGCAAAAAGGGAGCGTCAGCAGTACGTCGTTTTCGTTTACCCGCCTTGCTGTATGAGCAAGACCACCACGAGATGGCCGATGTGGTGTATGTGCATCAGTGTGGTCCAATCTTTTCGTAACGGTCTTCCGAAAACCATTCTACGTAATTCAGCATTGCTGATCCGATATTGCCACAAGAATCGGCAATGTTCTGAAGACATCGATGGTTAAACAATGAGTTTTTAGTGTCATTGGAGCGCAGCGGCCAGGTTTCTGACCTATATAACAGATAGACTGGTGTTACGCTTGCGCCACAGGTGATGCAGGTTTTAAAAAGCTGTCCTAGCGTTCCCGACTCTGGTGGAAATATCCTCTTTGGCTAGACCACCTGGACTGGCAGAGCTGCCAAGGTAGATAAATATGTCTGCTACCTCAGTCGGCTCCTCCACAATCATAAAGTTCGGATTCGAGCCCATTGTCCTAAAGCAGTACCCTTCAGTTTGCAGGTGTATGGAGCACGCCAGATCACGCGACGGAAATATTTAGATTAGTTGCGTTGACCAAATCTTCACACTGCGTCAGGTGCTAGGACAACGCCATACGTATAAGCGACCCACGATTCTAGTATTCCTGGATTTCCGAGGCGCATTCGACTCGGTTGATCGGTCTGTTCTTCTTGAGACGCTTGCCCACCAAGGAATGCCCCGGAAGTTTGTAAACATAATACGTTCTTTGTATTCTCAGACTTCCGGACGTGTGAGAGTGTACGGAGAGCTCTCCAAAAGCTTCCGCACACAAAGCAGTGTCCGTCAGGGATGCCCACTCTCTCCATTCCTTTTCAACTTTGT
>NW_008752023.1:51858-57395 GCF_000715545.1 Opisthorchis viverrini
TACAAGATATGGCTGCCAACCGATGTCAGTGGCGTTCTTGTTGTCAGTTTCTGTCCAGATTGCCTGAGTGAATGTCTGGAGGTGTAGGCACCTCGAAATGATTGTGTTAAGCTAGCACTAAGTCCATCCCCCGTCCACCTTTACTCTCCTTTACAATAAGGCTTTCAAATAAGTAATGGTTGTACGGCAGTGAAGCATCGGTGTTGAACACTGATGTCATGCTGTCGATGATGATGATGACTCAAATGACCATACCCCTAACGAATGAAAGGTGAAAGAGAACAACCTTGCCTGACACTGTTTGATTAGTGAACTTAGGCGGGGAATTCCCGCAGGTTGGGTGTAGCGGTTTACGTTCCAGAAGTAGGACTTCCTGTTTTATCAGCAGACAGATGGCAGGGTGTCCATAATTCGAAATGGAGACAGAAAAGTCCTCTGGGTCGCATGATCGACGGCCATGTGATCATCTGGTTTACTTTTTTTGAATGAGCCACTACCCGGAGTTTCGGAGTGATCAACACCACGTGGTAGCGTTTTGGAGTCAACTCGCGGAGACCGTAGTTCTCGAAAAACGGTAATCGTTCAGCTGTGGCATTATTTCGGTGCCTAACTGCCATGCCACCAGAAGGAAGCACGAGGGCTGGGATACTGCCAGGTTGTCCAAGCCTAGACAGGGGAAGTCGAGAGGCGGAGGTCGGGTTCGAACCACGAACCTTTCGGTCAGTAAATTCGCGCTCTACCTACTTGGGCCATCTCGCCCTCTGTAGGATGCGTACTAATCAAGTAGTTTGTCCAACGTAGGTAAAAGATAGCTCAGAGTGATATATTAAGGCCAAATGTTGAGGTGTGTTATGAAACCCTTGAGGACCACTGCTGGGTTCTGTGTGTTTACAGGACAAGTGATCACTGACCTTTATTTATATAGTCCATTTATTGGTGCCGTAAGAAGCCAGTTCTAGTGTTAGCCTCTGATGTGTGGCCGAGAAAATTCACTGACTAGAGTACTGACTGCATCTTGACTTCTGTCTAGGCTGAGACAACCTGGCGGTATCCCGGCCATCATACTTTTCTTGGGTGCCATGGCAGCTAAGTATTGAAAGGGTGTTACAGGAGAACGATTATTTTTATTTTTTATCTAGTGCAGAACTCTGTCCAAGGTCTTATTAATAAAATCCATAGAACTGCCCCTGAGCTCAAAGTTAGCCGGCCTTCAAGTTTGGTTTCTTTGCACGTTAAAAGGAAGGAGTGATAAGAGTGAAGGGTGAAAAACCCTCAAACGACAAGCACAAATACTGCCAGCCCAGAGTTAACCAGTGTCAGAACACATCGCCACTGTAGTGCGCGTTTTACGGAAGCACTAGGGGACGGTGATCCTCCGAAGATGGGGGTTCACGACAACAACAATAAAGCCGATGAGCTGAAGCCCGGTTGTACATCACCAACACTTACATATAAATCAATCAAACCAGCAGGCATGTAATATGCACAATGTGGAAACAACAGGGGACAGTGATTCTCCGAAGGCAGGTGTTCACGACAATTTCTGTGGATGGAAAACCGAAACAAAGCTCGTGAGACAACGCCCAGTAAGCAAGGTTGTTCATCACCAATACTTACATATGAATCAATCAAACTGACAGACACCGTATACTAAAGGCAACGCACTGACGACAACAACAATGGGGTACTCAGTAGCGGACCCGACACAATTCTGATAGCTGATTGGTTCCGAGCATAACGGTCCAACGGGCTTACAAACGCATGGGAAAACTGGGTCTCGCAGACAGGGTTGGTAGACTTTGATTCTAGCCACGGATTCCCGTTGCGTGTCTGAAGGTGGGTGCAAGGGAACGGAACTTCGCTACCTGTGCTCCTGAGCCTTGACGAGGTTAACGGTATCTGTGTTCATGTGGCCGATTAGAAGTAAATATTAAAAGCAATAATCGCTGGGGTGAAGCACTCTTTCAGTACCTAGCGGTCATGCCACCCGATGGAAGGATACTGCTGAGTTACCCAGGCCTAGACAGGGACATTTGAGATCCTGAGATTTGTTCTGAACCATGGCACTCACAGTCAGTAAGGCCGTGCCTAAATCACCAAGGTATCTTGGACCCCTGTAGTATCAGGTGATACCTGATTGAAATAAATAAGGAAATAATAATTTTAATAGAAAGATGCTGAATTAAACAGCCCTGTTGCTTCAAACGCGGAATTACAACGTAGGGAATCAGGAAAGTTCGAAGACGCTCGAAAGGTAGCCGAGTGATCGGTAAGGTAACGAGGGCGGTTGACATCGATCTTAAACTCAGTTAAGAAGTAAGAGTCGTCCTGGCTCTGCGACCCTTAGACAACCCCCAAATTTCTCAGAGACCATACCCTGAACCCTGTCACATAAGGTTTGACAGTACTTATTCGGAACAATAAAATCTCCCTAGTCTGTTGCACTTTCGCCGACATTCGTTTAAGATTACTCAAGGTGTACTCTGGGCGCGGAATTCCTATTTCGGTGGAATATGGAATACTTGTTTTCTTCAAGTATTTTCTCCTGTATTGGATTTGGAAGTGTTTTGAAAGTGCAAGTGAACAATAAATATGCTGGTTTTCTGCGCAAACCTAGTGGGGAGGACATTCGCGACCTGTGCAGAATAGGTTTACCAAGCAAAGAGGAGTTCTTCACGGCTGGACTGTTTGGCAAATCTCAGTATATTAGTCGGCACACGCCTGATTGATTGCAAGGCAGTTTATTACACCTTAATGTACCGGTGGCTAGTGCTTTGGTTTCTGGCACATATCAGCAGATTGAGACCATCTTTTTGTCCCCCAAATGAGCCCGGCTGAGGAATAGAATAGATACGCTGAACTACGGACAGTCCATTAGACTGGGTATACCAGTCGTGATACCGTCATCGCAGTCTTATGTGGGTACGTAAACATCTTTGATGAGTCATTGGGAGCCGTCAGGGTTGTCAAGGTTGTCTTTAATATCGCGATAGCATAAGGCCATTATGGATCTGGGGTATTCTCGATTCCATTCATACAAGGTGTGACGATGTGTGGTCAACGCGAATGTCTGCGGCCATACGTCAATACGCGGGACATTTGTTAAGAAAGTGTTCAACATCATCATCAACTGTATTACATCATTGTTTAACACTTATGTTTCGCTGCCGCAAGACCGTGAAATACGTGATTGTACGTGGGCCACGATAATGCTGAGAAACACATACTTGGACAGACAGAGTTTAAACCAAAGGCTTTGGTTCAAAAGCCTCACCGCAAGGTAGCGGTGTTTGATGGGAAGGGCAAGTGTATTTCAAATTTAACGTTACATGTAGATGAACGTGCTCCGCCCTCAAACACGGTAGGTCGGGACGGCTTATTCTTCAGGCATTCAGTCACTGACCAGCCAGGCATGACATACTTTACGTGTCACACGGACACTCACCGGTATAGCTCAGTGGGGCGCGGAGGTACACAGAACGTCAGAACACGGTAATGTCCAGACTCTTCGTTACGGTGCATGACCATGGTCATATCTAGTTGTATGGTTGTCAAAGAAGCTACGCAGGTAGCTCAGGTGTGCGTTTAGACAATTCCAAAAGGCATAGTTGAGGCGTCAGTGATTTTGCAGTCGGCCCACCTAAATAAGGTGGTTAGCTGGTCCGCCCTTACGGAGGTAGGATCATTATTTTTGAGCGCGCTAAGGCTTCAAGATTAGCTAACCATTATGAAGTCTGCGCCATCGGTGGCATGGGGTTTTGAAGTGGTCGACATGGTATGGAGGGAGGTTTTATGTGTTTAGGGCTGAGTAGGGAGAGAAGGAGCCGATCAGGTAAAACGAATATTGATGGAAAGATAAGTCGCAGTGAATGCATGGATTATAGGCAGTCGGTTTCATCGACCGATGTGGGTTGAGGGACATTTGACCTGGGTGCAATAAGATGACGTGAACCTTGCAGTCCACAGTCAGATGATCAGCATAAACAGAAACGGTTCGTAGCAGGTTTGGCTATCTTAGTTGCTCATGCATTTCGGTTATTGAGGGATTGCTGAAGTGAAAATGGGTCACAAAACCTCGGCATGAACGAAGAGTTAGACGACCAACCCCATGTGACAGACAAAGAGAAGAGCCCCAGTATAGCCTGAAACAGAAAGCACCCTTCAATGTGATATGTATCTGAGGTATGGAAGATAACAAACGCTGTTTACCAAAGCAGGCACGGAGATGACATGCGGTGTCCAAAGACAGATCCCGTGATTGATGAAACTGCTAACGCGGATGAGAATGGGATGGTTATAAGTTATGATAGGGACAACGAAACTGTTGTTCATAATAAGCTACAAAGTATAACTAACAGCAAGCAGACGTGGACTGACTGGGATTTATTGTTCAAGAGGGACAGTAAGCGCCCACCGAGACACCAGATCTTCACTACGGCTAGATTCATGGGTACGTGTTTGAAGACCCATGAGATCTTTCGGGGTCAGTTCTATGTCACTTGATATTGCGACTGCATTGTGTGCACCGCTCTTTAGCTTTAACCTCACCGGGTCCAAAATCGCCATACTCAAATAACCTTCATGATCGAGTATGGGATTAACTGGCTAAATTGAAAAAGCCCACCTTCAAAACAGTAAGACGTATGAACAACTTCACCAAGGACGTAGAAGAGATTAAACTGAATGTTCATTTTTCATTCCAGATTCATCATCGGGTGAAGATGATCTCGAGATAGCCTAGTGATTAAGGTGACAGAGTACAGACCGCATGATCCGTAGTTCGAAGCGTGTTTTCTATTTTGTTCTCTTGTACAGGCACCGTGGAGCGACAGCACACATGGTTATGGCATAAATGACCATCTGATTAAGCTATCATGCATAGGTTAGGGCTTTTAATTTTGGAATGCGTAGGCACGGGCGTAGTGCTAACTACAAGCGGCCCAATGCAACAACAACGCAAAACCATTTATTAATGTCAAGATTTTTTGCCTGTCTATGTTCGCTTGCAACTTCGCGCAAAATCTATCTATTTCAGAATGTCTGCTCAAGGATAAAAGCAGGATGTCCTGAGAGCGAAAATGAAGCCCGTCGCGTGGAGGACAAGCTAATAATCCGGTCTGCAAGCTCGATTTCCCCGTGGCCCCATGTTTGTATTACTCTTATATCTTACCTTCAGTGACGCTTGATTTTTCGTAGACGGGATCCGGCCCGCGGTTCCATTTGACACGTAACATTAGCTGCTCTTTTGCGCCGTCAACCAGACCGCGGTTACATTTATTTGTGCAGAGTTCTTCCGACACCCGTTCGGCATAAAGTATTCTTTTTCAGACATAGTGGCTGCCTTCTGCACCGTGGTCTCTGTATCCGACTTACTCGCAATCTCTGACTGCCGGTATCCGTAGGTTCGTGTATAATTTTGGTATACTTGCTCGTTATTACTTCCACGAAACTCTGCCACCTCGCTCTTCCTTTTTCCGCTCCTACCAACTGGGGCATTGTTGATCGTACGTTGGAATTTATTGACGATTTTTGACAAT
>NW_008752023.1:57636-62008 GCF_000715545.1 Opisthorchis viverrini
CGTAGGTTCGTGTATAATTTTGGTATTCTTGCTCGTTATTGCTTCCACGAAACTCTGCCACCTCGCTCTTCCTTTTTCCGCTCCTACCAACTGGGGCATTGTTGATCGTACGTTGGAATTTATTGACGATTTTTGACAATTTTAATATTAATTTTAATAATTTTTTATAGAAATAGTTCTCGTTACTGTATATAATGCCCGTACTTATCTGTTCTTACTGCTCACTAAATACGAAATGCATACAAACATGCGGCTACCACCGCATTGAAAGATACCTTGTCTCCTTGGACATACAGGGTCCACTCACGAATTATGCTTCATGATGATTTAACGGCCTGTCCCGGTTGTGCCATTAAACTGATGTTTTTGAACACTAAACACTATATGTGTGGGCAATGTGTGGGCAGAACACTGGAATTCCTGATTCCTACCTTTAAGGCGCCTTATTCTGGAAGGAAACGAACTCCGTGAGAGTGATTGAATTTGCTGCGTTGTTTTGCAGGATTGGTGACGTGGAGGGTTTTGGGCCTTATGGTGATCCTTCTGACCATTGTACATTTGTACTTTCTTTGTAACTTATCATTACGCAAGTTGTACCACTTTCTATCTCTCACTGAAATCTCAGCTTACTCCGCTTCTCTTCACACCGAATAACTTTTGTTTAAAATGAACGAAAAAGAAATATGGACACGATACAAATTCTGTACCTCGAGAAAGGCGTGTTCCCTTCTTGCTGTGTCGAATTACGCTGGCAGCGAATTAACGAGCGGTGATCTACCTTTCAGACTACGATGGGATAGAAAGTATCTAGGAATATATCAGGGAAGATTCCAGGAAGGAGATCGCTTTGGATTTATTGTGGTGTTAATAACTAACTGTACCAACGAACTGTGAGTTGTATCATCTCGTCTATTTTTTTCTCACTTGATTTCACTACTTTGAACTGGTACTTGCTCACGTTATTCACGACAGCATTGTTTGAGCACTCTTTGTGGTACCCAAAATACTGAATGTGAGTCTCTTGTAAACTTTCCGTTTTGGAAGCCCGCAGTACCTGTTATTTGTCTATATGAAACTCGATCAGACAATAAACACATGCTGCGTTGGGATTCCTGGCACGGTTTTCGAGCGAATCGAACAGTCAAAAACCTGTTGTAATGTGGCAAATGAATTACGGCTTCGCCAGCTTCGTCGGTTTGTATATGCAGGTAACATCAAAGCAAAAACATCTCACTGCTGTATTAGGGTACAAATTACCTAGCACGTCCAAAGATGTTGTGCCTGGACGTCATCCAATGAGCCTAGGTAACCGAACCCAGTATTGGCGCATTGGCCAGATGATGATATCGGTGCCTACTTTGATGGTTAAAAATGGATTAGCATTTCTGTATTATCACTGTTGTTTATATCCTTGTGCGTTTTTGTGTTATCACTGCTCAGACCCTAGCTATAGGTCGGATCAAGCGAAACATCATGACAAAACAATGTATTTAACAGGTGTTTTCTATTTCCAGATAGCCGATAATACCTTTATGAGTGAGTTTTTGATCATATCGCACGACTACTTCTGGAAAGCATGAAAACAATGAGTAGTATTTGACGAACACGGTACTCAGCAATAATAATATTATATAATAATAATAATAATAATAAAGAGGAAAACAAAAATTATTCCTCCGCAAGCAGGGCCAAAGGATGAAGAGGAATACAACAGGAGTAGCTTGGTCGATGAAACCTCCGCGCATGTTGGAGGTTAGAGTTATAGTCTTTTCGATTCATGCGACCATTTTCAGTGTCAGTTAATGGCAGTTGGTATCCCGGCAAAAGGCATTGAGTGAACGTCGTTACTTTCCGGGGTGGTTTCATCATGCAATAATGCGCGGCATGGCTTGTCACTCCCGCAGAATTCGGGCTGGTTTTTTCCTTTGTTGTCCATTTCTGTTGATGGGTACCCACCATTTTAACGATTTGGCAGATAAATTCAACTACTGATGGGTTCTTACCACACCAGCGCCATCAGCTATGTACACAAAGCACTGACGTCCTAATAGCTGTGACCGTGGACAAACGAGGTAACGACTGACGCGCACGACCTTTCATTGATTGATTATCAGCAAAATATAGCAGATTACCATTGAAAACCAAAGCTTTATGTTAAACAACTAGGTAATTGCTTTTGCCACTAGTTTGTCTTACAGGCCTGTTAAAAGGCTATCTGACGCTGGAAATGGGCTTGGTTCGGGTTACTACTTTCCGAACCATTTCCCCCCGCCTACACCAGCGCAGAATGAAACGTAAAACAGATCGGCCCGGCTGATTCGGAATTGTCGAAGGTGTGATGGATCAGTACGAAATCGATTCACTGAATTTGAACTCATAGGAAATGCCAACCTGCCAACCTGTTCCCTTATGGTAAACACAATAACGCAGAAGAGTATCATAACACAGCTGAAAAATACTTAGACCCACAAAAACAGAAGGGAAAAACCCAGTGTACGTTTTGTAGAGGTCGCGAAATTCCTGACAAGGCATTTAGTTTTATATTTCACGATAGAGTAATGTAATATCAAGGTGACACTTCTGGCGGATAGCCGCCTGGTGGGATCGATGTACGAAGAATCAAGAAGAATGTACGAAGATCAACGCGTTCGAATGGAGGCGAATATTACAGGCCCGATCACATTACTTCTTAGCGGCGTGTTGAAGGTAAAATCAAAGCGCACGCGACTCCTTAATTTTTAGCTTTCTGCGTCAGAACTTCAGTCAGTAACGACCTACTTTTTTTACACACGTGTGCCGGTGTTTATCTTCCCACTTGCTTACGCACTTGGTGAACCTAATGAGTGATTGGGTCAAAAGAAGACAATCACGAAAAACAGAAGGCCAATTAAATGAGCAAAACCCACCCCACAAATGAAGAAGGAAACGACCGAATCACAGCATGACAACCACATACAGAACTGCCGAATTAAATGCACCCAACGAACCAAACAGACACAGGAGATTGAAACCACGTGAGATTCACAGGAGACCAATCAAACTACACGACTACCGTTTCCAGAACTACCAAATACTGTTTAGAAGCTATATAATCACAGGCAGACGAGGAGGAATTCACCCACTCAACACTGCACTGACGATATCACCTCGATTGGTGATGAAACGTTTGCAATCCAACTGCCAAGCTCGGCGAACAGACCAACAACCCTGTGTTGGATGATGGCTGTAGATACAATGACCTTGGTTGCCAAGGTCTGAAATTTGAAAATAACATCTGATCACGGATTCACGTATGTATACAAGTAATCGAGGCTTTTACGCAAGCTTCCCTGACTGAGTTTATTTGGATCATTAAGCGGATTCCGTTCACCTGGAAGGCGCGAGTGAAAAAAGGGTGTAGCGCTGATTTTTACGTTCTAAGCGTGGGGCGGTAATCTTGCCAGCGTGAGGATTCATATAAAATAACGTCTAAAGGTGCGTTGAACTGGTTGATAAATGCAGCCTGAACAACCATCAGAGGACAGAGTATAAATAAGTACCAGGTTCTGGAGGTGGGGTTATTCAACGGGCTGATGCTATTACCACAACCTCGGAAAGAGTTTATCGTTAGTTCGTCACATACAAATTGGACCTGCACGATACATACCTCATCTTCGACTTTATAGTTATACACAGTCTCTGAATGGCGCTTTAGGTATCACTGATTTGTGTCAACAACCGCATAAGTCGCCGGGGATTATATTTTGAAAAAGCATTACACCTTAAGCAAAGACGGAGATCGACTGGAACAAACACCCTAAAACGCTATTGTGGTGCATATGAACCAAATTAAGGTTCTATTTATTATTGAATTCCCACACAGCCTTTCATGAACTCCTCATAGGTCACAAAAATGAAGAACCTAAAAGTTGTGGTAATAGTGATATTCGGGTTAACGTATAAATTGGGCGCCCCGAGACCCGTTTCATAATCAATGCATTTGGGGCCGACAACAATTTTCAAAGGAGCTCTTTGAACCTACTCAATGATGGTTATGATTTTTTGTGACTTTAATCGACAAACCTGTAGGAATATTCAAAAAGCTGTCTGGCATGGGCCCCACAGAATATGTGGATGTCCGTGTGAGTACACTCGCAAGGAAATGATATGCCTGATGTCAGCTGTAACAGCCGCGTACTTATCGTACAATGGTGTAGTGGTTAACGGCCCTATGGAGTCTCTAGTGAACTGAAAAAATTACTGGTATAAGCCAGACACGAAGTCACAAAGAGAAAAATACAAGTAAATCTTGACTCACAGTTCAAGATAGGAGATTCCGTAGTTGCGTATTACGTTGAACCACCACACCAAGAATAGTTCTATCTTCCTGGTA
>NW_008752023.1:62353-78175 GCF_000715545.1 Opisthorchis viverrini
TATAGCTAACCGGCGGTCACAACAACAGTCACTCAGCAGAAGTCTCAAAGTCACGTTGGAGCCAACGCGCGGGCGGTCGCGGTTGTATTTCAGTAAAACAAACTTTTGTATAGCGATGTGACTGATAATGATGGGAAAAAAGAAGGTGATACTGAGCATGAAAAAGAGCAGTTTACAAGTGCTACAATGGTTGTAGCTGCCAGAGTTTCGTTCACCGACGATTAGGGAAGATGAGGTAAATTTCTGCATGTTGGAAGCGGCAGCTGATAAATTGGTCGGTAAATACAGCACTATCAGTGGACTGTCAGGCTGTGGTATTGGGAACGGAGCTATGCATTGAACTCAATATTTTGGATTCACCAGCGCCACTGAGGGCGCTACTGGGCCACGTTTTACAATGCCTCCAGCCATTGATGTGGCGCGTCTCGGGGTCCCCATGCAGGAAGACGGCAATGACCAACGCAGCTGAGTTTGCTGGTATTGGCTTTTGTACTTCGCCACCAAGTCCTTGTTTGATCGCCCGTGGCTCGTTTCCACCCTCCACGTGATTGTGCAAAAAAACCCTCCTAGGAAGTCGGTCGACTGGCATACGCAGCACGTGGCCAAGCCAGCTCAACCTATGCAGTGTGATCAGTTCATCTATCGAGGGGGAGTTATTTCTTCCGAACACCATTCGACGTACTTCATCAGTGCCTATCCGGTGCTCCAACCAGACTCGGGCAGTACTCTGGAGACATCGATGGTAAAATACTCAGCGCGCAACAGCCAGATCTGATCTGCATGGTAGTATGGAGCTCACCGCAACATTGTAAACTCGATTCAAAACGGATACGCTGATGTCATACCTGCGCCACTGGTGGCGAATGTTCACGAAAGTTGCTCTGGCCTTTCGATTCTGGATGGAAATATCATCTTTCGCCAGACAATCTGGACAGATACAGCCACCCAGGTAAACAAATTTGTCTGCTACCTCAATCGGTTCATCCGCAAGCATGAGGCTGGGGTTCGAGCACATCCAGGCTTGCCGTAGCACTTTACACTTTTCAGGTGTGGTGCGCATACCAAAAGGTGGGGCAGAATTATTTAGATTATTTAATATTGTTTGCATTAACACGGGATCAGACCCAAGAAGAGCTATGTCGTCTGCGTACTTGATATCTGTGAGTGGATGCTCAGGTAGCACTTCGACCCCACAGGCATTAGAGGCTGGTAGTGGGTCTTCCGTGATAGTATTGATGACGTAGTGAAGAGGCAAGGTGAAAGAAAACAGCCCTGTCTGACACCACTTAATGTGGTGAACTTAGGTGACGGTCCTCTCTAGACCTTCACACGTCCACGAGGGGTTGGTGTACAGTGCCTTATGGAGGGTCAAGAATTTATGAGGAACACAGTTGCTTGATGATAGCCAAATATCTGAATAGGTCTCGGTATCTATTGTCGTAATGTTACAGAAATGGACTACATATGTCTTCTGGCGATTCTCCCCAAAGTCGTTCACTGAGTTTCCTCCGAATGATATGTGGACGCTCTTTTTGGGAACGTGACAGTCGCGTGACTACTACTTTTGAGCGCTCACATCCATTTGTAGGGTGCTGGCGTTGGAAATCTGGGATTTTAAATCGTCCGTAAAAAGTGAACAATAACTTGAAAGCGCGCCTGGGAGTTCGTTGACTTTGAGGGAAGACGGGAGTGGATCAAGAACGCGGCCTTTGTTAACTCCATAAAATTTACGTTTTTATTGAACACCAATTGTACGTACTTCGGCAAGCACACTCGTTTGCACATCACCTTGGTTTTTACGAGTGATTCACGTGAACATCCTGTTTATAATATTTTTCAACTAAATGTGCTTCACGAAGGCAGCTTCATGTTGCTAAAATATTCTGGATATCGCAATATATATTCATAAAGGAAATTACTCAGAAGTTTGCTCAAAAACCTTCAACAGCTGCATCCGTGCTTCAGGCGAACACAGCTTGCAGGTGCGGAGAATCTAACCGTTGAGGTTTTACTATCAGTTATTGAGCACCGTAACCCTTTATCTGAATATACTGGATGCGAAGCAACTTGTCTGCTTACAACAAATGGAGGACTTCATCTACATTAATCTGATGAACAAGAATGCCCTATTCATTTTTCACAGAAATCAGTACTAACGACTGTTTGTGACACGTCAGCACTGATACTTTTATTCCCCCGATTAATTCAACCGCAAAGTCAAATGCTCGAAATTTTCTGCATGGTGAATATGTCATTAAGGAAAGTACCAATGAAAGGGAAAATTTATTCTGAACTTGAACCAATAATAATGAAGACATGCTTAAATCGCATTTTTGGCCGAAAAGTTAGAACGGGATTTTAACCAAGCTGTATGCCCGCCCTGCTGCATCGTTATTTGACAGACAGACCAGGCTGTGGAATGTAATGTTTGCAACATGCAAAGACAAAAATGCACAGATATGCCACTGGCTCCGTACCGATCTTCAAAATATCACCACTATTTGTGAGTTCTACTCTCCCCTAGTACTTAAGAGACTAAGAGCACGGACAAACTGCTTAGAAGAGCGACGCACTAGCGAAGAGCCGGGTAATATGTAATTTGATGACAGGCCAGCAAAGAAGGACAAGACGGAGGAGGTTAATTTATCTCAAATAACGAACGTTACCCAAATATATCAATAAGAGAAAAGCCAGTTTGGGACAACCGGAACCGGAACCTGGTAGCATGTACATAGGTGGCAATGAGATGACAGGAGTCGCGTATGCATGAGGTGGGTAACTGAATAACTGCAAGTGAATGACAGCTTAGAGTCAGCAAAATTTTACACTGAAGTTTATGCATCTGACAAAACACTACGGAATAAAGGTAAAAAGAATGCGACTGTAACAACAAGGAAAATTTCTTTTGGCCTGTGTCACCATCTGGCCTGGCGGCAAAAACCGCAAGAAACTACCGTAGCCAAAACAAGACGCCGGTGATCCCTTAATGATGATCATTGCCACACAAGGGAAACAGTGGCAGTGCGAGGAAAACAGTACTTTGGTAATCTAATATTCGAAAGTAATTAGCAGCCAACCTGGAGCAACGATCGGGATTCACTAGATATTTTATTTTCCACGATTTTCGGAAGGCATACAGACGTGTATGCATAAGTACTCGGGGTAGATACTTAGGAAAATATCATATTTATTGCGATTGGCAGGCAAATTAGTGTTTAGTATTTAACCATTACGAATGGAGGCGAACACACAAGGGGTAAAACGAAGAAATAAAAGTCATTAAAACCAGAGTCGAAGCTTAATGGAACACTGAGTGGAGGTAGCAAAGCTAAAATGGACAGACGCTTTAATGAGTATAAAGAAATGAATCGTTCATCTGTAAAACCGTTTTAATGCCTAGCTATCATGCTACCGGATGGGAGCACAAAGGCTGTGATCCTTCCAGGTTACCAAAGCCTAGAAAGGGGTAGTTTAGACGCAGAGTTTGGATTTGAACTTCTGACCTCTCAGTCAGTGAGTTCGCGCTTTGACCACTGAACCCAGTTGGGCGATTACTTTAGTACAACCTTGACCTAGGCTCAGAAAGTTGATTGCTTATATAAAATACTCTTACTAGTTTGAACGGGCGAACCGACTAAAATGCATGAGGAATCTATAACTATAATCCAGAACTGCAATTCAGTTTTGTAGTCAGTTATACCCAGGCCAGCTCAGATTAGCCTGCGGCAAACGTGGACAAAGAGCTTAACCCAACTGAACTAAACATCTTAAGCGTCATACTAAAAAGCTGAAAATTTCAAGCCTTGTTAGGGGAGCAAAGTTACACATTCCCGCCTTCAAGAAGACGTGGTTGACGGACGGATCTAGAAGAACACCGGCAAGACAAGCCACGAAGAAGTTTCACTATATGTAGAAAACAATGTACCTGAAGACTCTGGGGAAGAATCAGACGCAGGTTATCCACCGTAAGGGTGGCATTATTATACAGAAGCTATGGCGAGAGGGAACCGAAATAAGTATGCTTATTGGACCAACTAAAAAACCGGATGATTGTCAAGAACGGCTTTATTCATCGAATGTAGAATGACCAGCCTATGTATAATAAGGGCCCTGTTTTTGGCTGGATGAGAGATCAATCATTGGTGTGGCGTTCCGCTCTGCCGCAGATATGTTGCCCTGAGCAACGTCTATGGTCGTTCATTCTAGTGCTTGTCAACTCATAGCAAACAGAAGCGGTGAAACTAGTGTAGAAACAAAAAACCGAAGCGATTACGGCGCAGCGCTAACCAGAATCGGTTGCGTGTGACATGTGTGGAAAAACACACTGCCAGTCTTCTTTCATGCTGGTCAATGCAACGGGCGAAAAGCCAAGAGAGGACTGACTGAAAAGTTTAGATGTTCTGATCAGAGATTGTTTAATCAAAAATGTATGACAACTTACGGATCTTGAATTAACTACACGTTTCTTGCAGACTACTTGAGCCAATGAGCGTCACCACAGCTATGCAGGATCAGGAAAAAATCAGCATGGTAATCGCATTTCAAACCGTACCGGTAGCCGGATGCCTAAGATTAACCCTACTCATCAACACTTGGCTATCTTCTTCAGAACAAAGCTATACAACCATAAGAGTAAAACTAATACCTAGTGACAAGGATGCCTGCACTGTAAGACAACGCCATAAGCAGCGCATGGGTCCTGGACAACCTCCTGCAAAATACATAACTCCTCCTGACCAGACTGATGGTCACTAGGATGAGAGAGCCTGCATACATTTGCGTGCAAAGGACTCGCAAAGGGCTCTTTTGATGGTGCTGACAATTAGACCTTACGACGAGCTCCTGCGTCTGGTAGAGCTCAATGGATTTGAGGTTAGAGAGTGAGAAGACCGGTTTTATGGCGCATAGAACCACAGTCAATCTGAGGCTGGTGTTTTTTAAAGAGTTAGGGCAAATTGTCAACATCCACCCCTTACCCACGCAGGGCATCGGATTGCACCCAACACGGGTGAGATTAGTGCACAACCTTGTATCGGAACCTGTCGGCTGCGCAGGAATCATGACACGATGATGTATAACATGGATACAAGACAAGCTGTACCTGTTGCATCCAGAAAGGACCTACACTCTGTTAGATGTGGCTTAATGCAACAAGGGCCACGGAAGGCCACGCGAAGAGTAGCACTTCATAATTGGTTGGAAGTATTTAGAAGCTTTATAAGAATTGAAGAAATTCGATCAAAGGAATAGGTTACCAAAAGAATCAGGTACAGAACTCTTCTCACTTTACTGCTATTCCTGGATCATAGCTATCCCACATCAAATCATTTCGTTCGGCAGTTAGGCAACCTTTCGGTGCCCAACTGCCACGCCACCCGAAGGTTGCACGAGGGCTGGGATACTGCCAGGTTGCCCAAGAATAGACAGGAGAAGTTGAGAGGCAGAGGTCGGGTTAGAACTACGGACCTTCCGGTCGGTAAATCCGCGCTCCAACCACTTGAACTATCTTGCCCTTATATCGTTTCACCTTACCACGGTTGCTATTCTCTGGCAAAATGAAGCTATGGAATCACTTCTACACAGCAGCTGCATAAACAAAAACGTTTCTTCTCATCTAATCAGTATCCCTGTTTGGTTACACAGATCTCCTGCTTGCTAAGGCAACTTAATTATTCCCATTATTCAACGGTAAACTAATCAGTGAGCGCAAATAACAGAACGAAACGAAAACATTTGTTAGTAAAGTTCACATCCCAATTCTTGTAAGAACTTCCTATCCTTATCACAGACATTAGCGAAACTTCGTTTTCAGAATTACGTGGCTGCCTGTGATGATGATACGCGTCTGCGACGCCGTTTAACGGCATAGCTGTCAGTTTCATTCCGGACTGTCTGACTAAGCAGTTGGAAGTGTAGGCACCACAGAATGCTTGATGTAGTCCAACACTAGGTCCCCCTCTATCATCCACTCTTTTTCTATTCTTTTCGCTCTTGGGATTTTAATATAGCTATAAACACATATAAAGTGTCAACACTGATGTTGCTGTCTTTGGTAATAACGAAAAACATGGGCTGAGAAACCGCCAGGTTGTTTGACCCTGAATCATGGACCCCTCAGTCATCAGATATCTTGGGATCGAAAAACGTACGAAAGCACTAACAGTTAGTGCTGCAGTTCGGTGCCTTATAGACTGCGCAAGAACTTTTGTAAGCCCTGTTTGCAGGGTTATTTTGGAGAAAATATTTAGTCTTAAATAAAAAAAATAAGTTTGATGAAAATTGTTGAACTAGGCATGCCTGATGCGCCACCCAAAAGTTTTGCATAAGTTCTCATATCACTCTTACGCGTAGTTTAAATAGTTAATAACTCTTGCAAGGCTTTTGCTAAATTTTTAGAACCCCATATATTATTATCACTATACTACAGTTTTCGTGTTCCACAGACGGATGCAACTAATTTGTTTCGTTGAGAACAAATGGTCACGACCGCTGCACATAAATCTAACAGATACTTTTATATTCTAAACTTAAAAGCGGAAGTTCGCCAACGTGCATCGGGATTTCTCATTTCTTAGTTCGAATTATTTGACCCGTACCTACTTTTGGACTTAACGTTGCGTTCAAAGAGGTCTTCATCCTGTTTTCTCTGGAATGACTGGAGATGGATACTGTTATATCTGATATACGTCCCATCCATGTCTCCAGTCTGTTAAATCTGGCTGCTGTTCCTGCTCCAAAATCTGGTGCCAGGAAAGGAACCCACCGGCAAGATGCACAACAGCTTATTGCAACAAGTGTATGTGTGCGACAGCTCTGTGCTATTTAAAGGGCACTTTTTGACATTTACCCAAGCTGTCTGATTGGTGTCTGGTGAACACCCATCAACATCGATCGTGCTTCTATGAAATGCCTGAACACTGAGCATGTTCGTTCGTGGTTCTGTGGCGTACCTGAACATTCATCAGCTTTTGCTGATTTGACTGAATAAATGACTGACCTGGATGCTTGCGGGCTTCCATATTGAAATTTTGGTGGAGTTTTAGAACCTCTGTAGGTTCCGGGCGTTCTGAGGTTAATTTCAGGAATCTGACCTTCCTGACAGATACAATCTTTCGTGAATGCACTTGGCGCTTATTGCATGAGTTGGACTATTTATCAGACATGACACACTCAAAATCTATTTGGGTGTGGTCACCAGAGTATTTCATGTGTGCTACATACGCAATACAACGACGATTTACAATCCGTCTAGGCCGTCATCGTGCATGGTTTGTTCTTTAAGGTACTGAACTAGGGGCTATTCAACGGGTAATCTAAATACAATTTTGGTACGCAAATCTTAGCGTCATTGGTCACCGATGAGCATCACTCAGGATCAGTAGCAGTATAGACTTGAAACTTACTGGTTAAAACAAACATATCTTTGATGGGATGATAAGTAGCCCCAGAATTACATCAGCTTATTTCAGCTGTAGATGTTTTTCGCATAATCACACTAGTTTGAACGAACGTCGTACGGACTTGAATGGCTATGCATAGCAGTACCTAAGTGTTTCTTAGCAACCTGGATTTATTTATACTGGTCCGAATTTAAAGATATCGGCTTGGAAGGGGAGAAGAAACTAAAGATAATGGACAAATGTAATGCCACCTTTGTTTTTGTATCTCATGGGCTCTTGCAGGTAACTTGACTGATACCTGACCTGATACATGTATCCTTCCTAGTTGAACGATATAAAAAGAGACAGATATACAAATCATTATCTTGAATGAGACACACTTATCGGACTTTCCTGAGGAGTGACCATTTTGCGTGACAAATCGTAGAAGAGGGAATACGCTCGATTGAAGTTTTGCACCGTAGTGGGCTATCATTGAAGAGATCACCTGTTAGAATAGTGGCGGTTATGGGAACCAGAATTTCCTCCAACAAATGTGGGGCGGTCGGTTTTTCCTATTTAAACTTTTGTGATGAACATGACTGATACTTTGGTGGTACCGATATACGTACGAAACTTAATTCTCACAACTTTATTCACTGTACATTAGTCGGAAACGTTCCTTCGATCATTTAGTGTTTTTCTTTTAGAGGCTGTGTTCCAAGTTGCTTATAAATCCATTTCTTGCTTTGCAGATCTGAGCAGACCACCTTCCGGAAGCTTGCTTTCAGCCTACAATACAATGAATCGGCGTCCAAGGAACAAGATAAACAAAGCCAAACGAACAGTGAACAAAAGAATGAACGAGAAAGTAACCACGGAGGAGGCATTAGTCGGCTACAAGCTGGAGGTTATGCGAGATGAACTCTTTCGTCTAAATGAGAGAAAGAACCAGTTTAATCAGGTTTTAATATCGAAAATGCAGAGACTTGCAACGATGCAAAACGAAGGAGTTCAGTACCTCACGGGGCTAGCTCACCAGGTGAAAGATACATTTGTAAAAGAGGGTCCACTAACTGACAGCTCAAAAGTACTTGATTACATGAAAGAGACTTGGAGCTTGAAAGACGCTGCAGAGAGAAGACTAAAGGAAATTGAATTCAAAATATTATCAGTTCAGAGAGACACTGAAAATACAAAATTGGAAATTGAAAAGTGGCAGAAATTCGAAGTAATGACAAAACCAATGAATGAAGAGCGTATCAAGATGCTCCATCGTGAAAAGCAACAGATAGAGTCTCGATTCTGTTCAATTGCTGCTCACATGCAAGGCCACCACTCCAAGATGGAAAAGGAATTAGACCATAGAACGCGTGCCGCTGTAAATGAAGCCACCGAGATGGCCGCGAAACGGGCCCTGGAAAGTGTATATTCTGGTTGCTGTGAGGACAAAAGTCGCCTTAGTTGTCTGAAAGGTGAGCATGATGAACTACGCCGTAGAATGGACTGGTTGGCTTCCGAAATCGACAGGTTACATAGGGAAAATATCAGGATGCAAGAACGTCTCTTGCAGACAAAACCCGCACATCGCTCCCTACCGAGTGCTGTTGGTGAACTCCCACGTGACGACGACGGACCGTTCAAAGCCGACAGTACGTTTGACCTCAAACTTGAAGACTACTTTTCAAATTTGGACCTAAATGACGCTCTCAAGTCTGTTTTGGTTGGTGCAGAAGGTTGGTCCCCTCAAATAGGATGTGAATGGATACTTTGACATCTTACTTTTTTTTTCTTCAGATATTGAACGTGCTACTCATCAGGAGAACGGAGAATCCTATTCAGGGGTTGCATCCACAAACAGACAAAAGAGGGATTCCACGCCTGACGATTTTGACAGAATGATGCGTGCTCCGTTTAACAGTAACGAATGGAAAAATCTATGGCTCTCTGGATGTTGAAAAGCTTTTTGCTTTGGGTATCAGAACGAGGTCACAGGACAACAAATAGCATCAAAGAATTTTTTTCAGAAGAGGAGGCCTGCTACAATTTAGACGTGTCTGATTCACACACTGACCCAGTTTTCTTCGTATTTGAAATAAGGTAGTGTAACCTACTGGGCTGGCAGCACTGTGATTTTATTCTGGATGGTGATTGTGCAATATTTATCAGACATTGAAAATAAAACTTTTTCTACGGTGGATACACATTCTTGGAGTTAATATTCTTGATTTGTTTGTCGATTACTCTCTGTCTTATTAAACATAAACATGCATCATACTGACAAGATGGCAAGATAGCTGCAGTGATTGGAGCGCTAATTTACTGACCGAAAAGTCCGTGGTTCGAACCCGATCTCTGCATCTCGACTTCTCGTGTCTATGTTTGGGCAACCTGGCGGTATCCCAGCCCTCGTGTTTCCTTCTGGTGGCATGGCAGCTAGGCACCGAAAGGGTGTTACAGCCGAATGTTCTGACAAAATGATATTGGCCGAATGTTCCACTATCACGGTTCGGGAAATTTCCGTTAGATGGTGGTCGTTGGCTTGTTCGCTGAGCTGGGCAATTTGATTGCAAACGTTCCATCACCAACCGAGGTGATATCATCAGTGCGTTATTGTGGAGCGTAGTAGTGCGTAGCGGTGTGTTGGTGGTTGTGCCCAGCTCAGCGAACAAGCCAACGACCACCATCTACGCTACCTGAGCTACCGACATTTTCCTCTATTTCCGGTAGAATTAAGGTCATGACTTGATAAGATGGCTATCATGAAGCGACTAGCTAGACCTTGTCTTGGTGTGACAGGTTAAGAAGTTTAGTAACCCGTTAAATCGTGCCAGAAGATGTTCGTGCACCATCTACAGTTTCTCCACTGTGAGGATAGTCAATCGATGGACGTCTGACTGTCCCTCCAGGTCGGGAGTTGGAACGGTTTTTTCCCCGCAAAATTAAAGCTACTCGTGAAATCTTAATCCCTTGCTGCCTTTTGGTCAGGATTTTTAGTCGAAGACTCTGGGGGTGTTCACCAACTTGCTTCCAGCTTTGAGCATTCACGTACGGCGGATGGCATTGTGATATGAAGGACACGATATCATCTGGAAACTGAATAGTTCAGGCCTAAAACACACACACCTCTAGAACAACAGCGCAGCCCTTCCAGCACCAAAAAGAACGCATCAGTTGTGGATGTGGCCTGTTAGCATAGATTGACTTCATTTGCAGGGCGAAATGTCCATTGAAAGCTGTTCAGAAAATCTCGGAAACCGGGTTTCCTTTCTACGACACGATTTTTCTTAGACTTATTGGTCTTCTGTCGGACCTGTCCTAGTAAACTTACACCAGCACAGATTAACTCTTTCTGAATGACCGGAGCTTTTATTAAGATGGTGACTTTATTGTTCTCGACCGGCTTTGCTTGCGCCAAGGTGAATGAAATTTTTCTTGTACCAAAGCGCCTTCAGGTTTTCGACCACCGATGCCTCGGAAGCGTGGCTGGTTGTGGATGGCGTCAGCGTGTTAGTAATGAAGTGATTAGACAATGGGTATTTGGTTGTGCTGTAGGTGCTTCAATCCGGCAAAACATCCAGCACCACCGGCTGCGATGGCTGGGTCATGTGCTACGCATGCCGAAACACCGTATACCGAGACGTGCCTGCATCAGGATGGCGCAAACCGCGAGGTGGACATCACATGACTTGGCAAAAAGGCGTGAAAGAGATCACGAAGATTTTGTGTGTTGTTGATGTTGTACGCCTTCCAGGATGGGGTCCCCGTGACCCCGTCTGTGCTTGGCTCGATGTCAGTAGCCTTCGTGCTGTCAGTTTCTTTCCAGATTGTCTGAGTGTTTGGTTGGAGGTGTAGGCACCTCAGAATGCTTGACATAGGCCATTACTTCCCTTTATCACCAACTCTATTTCTCTTCTTTTCATCCTAGGGCTTTTAATATAATTATGTATGCAACCAGACGAACCTTATGCTTGTACGGCAGTGAAGCATCAGTGCCAACATTGATTTTGCTGTCTTTGATGATGTTGATGATGGTTATGATTATGACTATTATTATTATTAATATGATGATGATGATGATGTATCAAGAGCGATTATCCTCGGAATCATATGATAAACACATATGTGATAAACACTCAGTTAAAAGAGAAAGCATTTATTTTTTGCCCATGGTCTCTACAGGCTTTTGGACTGTGGACTTGTGTTGTTCGCTGGGAATTTGACTATAACACTCTAGTGGTACTCGACAGGGTCCCCACACACTTACTTCCGGGCGTACCTAATAAGTTACAGTAACTTCGGAACGATTGTGCATACCACAGACACTCAAGCAGACAGCATCGGGCGAACAAACAGATGACACATGACTTTCTGAAGAAATATTGTGCTCAGACGCTTTGTCTCGGAAAAATGGAAGTTAGCGTCAAGGTAGGAAGATCAGCTCAACCGCATAGTAAATATCTAAGGTGGTAGATAGACACTGCCAACTAGTGGAAGGATGAACTAGCGGCCTCGGAAATTCTCATTATCTTATCCGTCCTAATGGGACATTCGTGCGCTGCAGGAACACTATTTTCCTTGCTATGCTGATACAGATTCACGAAGTCAGTTATTCTGGCTTCAGCTAGTACATACGCTATCCTTGACTTGTAACGATCCAGGAGACTGAGTGATCTCGATCGAGGTTAGTGAGTTCCAGGAACGCAAGGGAAATGTCACCTGAATCGCATTGTTCTATGCAAGTTTCGTCTGGTTGAACGAAAGACCCGTTATCAAACTGATGACTACGGTGTCCTACTGTTAAGTGATTGTGTCCATTTTTAGCGCACGGCTTCAACTCATTGTCAGATTAACCACTACCCTTGACATGACTAGTCATGTGACTCACCGACGTACTTGTCTCCCGGTGCCAGATCTTATCTTGAACACTATGAATCTGGAGGGGTGTATGTTTTATCGAAGCTGACGGTCTCACCTCTGCTGGAATTCAGAACTGTTTCATTGAGAGAGAGGGAGAGCGAGGAAGAGCTTTTTAAGGTCTTTCTTATAACTAGTGTTGCATGTTCACTATATTGAGCAGCATCACTATCAACAACTGGGTGTGTTTAGTCACAGTGTCGTTTTTAAATTGATCAGCTGACCTTGCAAGCCACTAAACGAAGAATGAACCTTCCCACAAAGATATTGAGTTGGCTGTAGCGTAGTTTTTGAATTTAGTAACAAATGCACAGTTTCGTACGCTTGATAAACGAATGTGACCTGTGTTTAGTGTTCTGTCCAAGAGAGGTCTTAGATTTCGCGAAACTACCATATTGTTCGGACCAGTTGTGGAAGCTGACTACCTGGAAAGCTTCCCACGTTGCTGAACCAAAGCTAGGCCATAAGTCAAAGACGTACCTAACAGAACTCCACTCGTTGGATACTACTTCGATGAAATGCGGGGTGAAGCTCCATTCCAGTTCTGATTTTTATACTGACAGATGGATTTGTCATTGAAGCGCGAATTTACTGACCATAGTTCGAACGTGACCTCTGCATCTCGACTTCTCGTATCTAGGTTTGGGCAAACTGGTAGTACCCCAGCCCTCATGCTTTTTTCAGGTAACATTACAGTTCAGCGCAGAAAGGATGTTACAGCCCTCCAGTTTACGTACTTTCATGAATTTTACGCATACCAATAAACTCATGCCACATCGGTCGTCTTGTGGGGCCGTCAGCCGGGTCGCCTTATTTGTTGCATGAAGCAGGGCGGGTGAGCAAAAAAAACAGGCTTATGCTGACGCCTTCCTTCTTTCTCTTTCTCACAAATTTTCTTTCCCCTCTCTCCATCCCATTAGTAACTGTCACCCTCTAGGCCCATCAGTTAGGACTGAAGACTCCGTTCGTCCTGCATCCGTTTTGAAATCAACATCTACGCTTCATCTGGCACCGATATCCTTAGGGATATCGAAATCAATCTTCAAGCATCGACGCCCAGTCTATCTGACTGCGTCGAATGTTTGCACTCTGAAGCACGCAGGACAGCAAGTTACTCTGCTCTCACTCACTGCCTTTTTACTGATTTGTGCTCTGTATGAGAAACAAGCTTGAAGATGCGATATCCTTAGGGATATCGAAATCAATCTTCAAGCATCGACGCCCAGTCTATCTGACTGCGTCGAATGTTTGCACTCTGAAGCACGCAGGACAGCAAGTTACTCTGCTCTCACTCACTGCCTTTTTATTGATTTGTGCTCTGTATGAGAAACAAGTATTCAAGATGCAAGCACAGTGGTTGAGCAAACCGCCCCATCACTCTCAGCTCTCTTCGGCTGAGCACCTCTAGCGATCTAGAGGCTGCTGTGACAGAATGTGCAGGTGTTGGTGTCATCCTTAGTCATCAGGCAAAGGATTTCTGCTCGACTAGGTACTCGTTTATACTCGCCTCTTTATGGTCTGATAACAATTGAAGGACATCAACAAGCGGGAAGTTGATCTCTGTCTGTTTGTCGTGTCTGGTTACGCCCCAAACCGAGTGTGTTTCTGGCACGATCAAAGACATGTTTGTGACGTCCCGAATGCCCAGTTGTGACGAGCCAAAAGCTCAAGTGATTACCACAGATCTGGATGCACAAGTGGACAGGCTTAGCTTAGCTGAGAATCAGTTGGTTGGTTGACATGGGTTAGAATCGGTACATACGGACGATGGGGAACGATTGCCTTAGCTGTGCAATGACCGCAGGCTTTCTACATTCAGCCCTAACTTCTAAAATAGTTGAAGCCTTCTGGGCACATCTTCCACCAACCTCGTGCCAGCCACGAACCTAATTCGATCACATTGCCATCAGTTACCGATGATGTGAGCCAATAACTGGCTGGCACTCATTTTGGAGCAGATTTGTGGATTCCGACCACACACTTGTCCTTCGTTTCCGAAGGTTGCGCAAGGTATGGACAAATCGCCTGGCAACTGAGAGACTGGCAGATCCGGATACTAGACAGAACTACCAGACTCGTCTTCGAGAGTCCACTTCCAATTGACTGGTCATCATCATCATTATCATGATCATCATCACAGATAGCATGACATCAGTGTTCAACACCGATGCTTCTCCGCCGTACTGGCTGGTACCCAGCAACCACCTGTGAGCAAGACCATCAAGGATCAGAATTAAGTAACCATCCTGAGTTATGAACAACGACTCCACCCTGGGGCTGAATCATACGGACAATTATCGTGATCACCAGCTTACAGTTGACCTAGAAACCCGGACGTTGAAATTGGACCTCCGTAAGTCCTCGGAGGTTTATGACTGCATATGTTTCTCAAGCATCAATGTACTTCTGGTTGAGATGACTTCCCGCCTAATTTCTTCAAACGAAGGGTGGGGTGGTGAAGTCCCCAGTAAGATCTCGTCTGATTATTCGCGTGTATTTGACAAAAGGCACTACCAAGAAAACTGGAGGGAGTCGGTGATAATGCCCATTTTCAAAGAAAGTCTCGCAGTGTGGTAACCACAGGGGACCAGCCTGCCCTTGTTCGTAACGAGAATATCGGCGTCACTCGTGATACTTTGCCTTGTGATGACTTGTAAAACACTGACTCGAGCGCAAGAAGCGAGGTTGCGTTGACCAAATCTTCACACAGGTGCTGGGGCAACCCCATACAGTTTTAGTAATTCTTGATTTAATAGGCGCATTCGTCACGGTCGATTGGTCTCTCCTTGATGCGCTTGCCATCGAGGAATGCAGCGAAAACATTGTGAACATACTAATTTCTTTACATTCTCAGACTCCCGGGAGTTTGCGGCTATAGGGAGGGCCCTCCAAAAGCTCCCATCAACAAATCGGTGTTCGTCAGGGTCACCTAGTCCGTCCATTCCCAATTATTGTGTTGATTGATGAGATAGTGATACAAACGCTGCAAGGATTTCATAAACCTGGCCTTCTCTATAGCCGCTGGGATACGCAGACGATATTGTTCTCATCTTCGAAGAGGAGAGAAACAGCAGGTAATTTTGGATGAACCTACCAAAGTCCTTTGCTATTCACTTTCACCCAAACAGTTTGGTGCTATGCACGCTTCTTACAGTCCAGGGAGAGACATTCGAATTTGTGGAACCTTCTATGTATTTCGGAAGTTTTATGACATCAGATTGTAGTGAGAGAGATGAGACTTTTGCACGACTCTACAAGACTCTGTGTGAGTTTGTTAATTTGAGACACATATGGCTTCAAAGCGGTACATCCCCGAATGTCAAGGGACGTGTGCATCAGACTACAGTAAGGGCTATTCTGTTGTATGGCTGTGAGACTTGGTCTTTTCGAGCAACGGAATTGAGACGTCTTCAGGTGTTCGACAATCGTTGTCTCAGAACCATAGCTTGGGTGGGTTGTTGTCGGCGTATCCGTAGTGGGGCAGTTAGAAAGCGAGCTTTCGGTTGGGGAACGGGTATTCCATTAA
>NW_008752023.1:78389-192174 GCF_000715545.1 Opisthorchis viverrini
TTGCATATGCCTAACCGTCGTTCGCCGTCGTTCCATCTCAGAGTGGCGAAGCAGAGAGGTGGACAACCCTTGACTCGACAGAGAGGTATGAAGGAGACTACGAAATGTTTGAGTGCTTCCGGTGCTATTCACCGTCTAGGGTTAGGACCGCGTGATCCTCACTGCGCCTGATTGGAGACGCTGCAAGATATGACCGCTAATCGATGTCAGTGGCGTTCCTGTTGTCAGTTTCTATCCGGATCGCCTGAATGAGTGTCTGGGGGTTTAGTCACCTAGGGATGATTGTAGTAAGCCAGCACTAAGTCCCTCCTCGCTTGCCTTCATTCTTTTCTTCACAATAAGGCTTTAAAATAAACTGTGGCTGTACGGCAGCGAAGCATTAGTATTGAAAATAAATGATGATGTTTTTAGCAAACTATCGGACACCCGGATTCACATTTTCCTGGTTTCAAGAAGGAACACAGGTTGAAGAACATATCTGCAATTAGGTCATCTCAAGTTGGAAGGGTTAATGTACGCCTTTCTTGAACCACTGATGGTTTTCCAACTTCAAAGGCAGCTCACATTTTTAGTACGAAATAATTTATTTACACTGAATTTGAGTTTCCTTATATTGTCCCCTCGGTCGCTCATATTATAACGGTTTAAAGCATATTGGCATGGAAGTCGAAATGGCTCAGTGGTCAAAGCGCGAAATTACTAACCAGAAGGTTCATTCTTCAAATCCAATTCAGGTATGTCGGTCGCCTCTGTCGAGGTTTGGGCATCCCGGCAATAAAACAGACGTCTTGCTTTCTTCTGGTGCCAGGGCAGCTGTTTTTTTGCTTTGTGTTGTGTGATTCTAAAGGTTCTCATTTCGACTCTAATTTCTCCATCGGAATCGGGTTCAACAGCATAATTTATATAAGCGAAGTGGACTGAATATTTTATGGCGTTGTTCTTTCCGGTTGACAATGCCCATGAGGAAGTGGTCTAAAGAATGACCACAGCGCAATTTGTCCTGCGACTGGAATTAAGTGTCTAGTTACCAATCTACTGAATACTTATAAGTAGCCAAAAACTGAATCGCCGTACAGCAACATCTCGGATTACTTCATGTTCGCTGAAAATCAGTAGCTGATGGGATTGTGTGTTGATATCTTCTTGTTCCAAAAGATGATGAATGTTCACCCTCGTTGACTGCAATATACTACACAAATTGATTAGAGTTTCAGGCGGTCACCACAAACATACACAAGATATTTGTATCGGGGAAAAGTACTGTTTGGGACAAATTCCGTTCGGATATTTTCTTGAGTGTTAACACACTGTACGCAAGACTGTTGATCACCGGTTTCTCCCTCTGTGAGTTACTGCACAATTTGGTGTTCAACTGGAACACAAGGCTTACGGGAACTCGAAGACTGTACTCCACTGATGAATCCAAAGTTGGGCGAATCCGGTCACATGTTGTAGGAGAGTTTTTTCTAGCAACTTTAAGGGTGATGTTCTGTTTGGAAAGAGCGCTGTGATATCTAGAATACCTTACTTACTGAAAGAAGAGGCGAGATTTGTGCAGCATGTCTAGGTGAAAAGTATCGTAACCAAGAAACTCATCTGGGAATAAGCTGTGGTTTACATTGGCAGGAAATAGGTGCATTTAGGCAGCTCCGTTCATACATGCTTCAAGGACTATGCCTTCAAGAGATGCGACTGGCGGGTGTTAGCCCACTAATCAATGATGTCGCTTCGTTCGTTCGTTCGTTCGGGTCCGTACGAACTGACTTCCGAAATCCACTTGGTAAATATCTTCAGCGACGCTGTAGGATGACGCAAGAACTATAAAGCCTCGTGGTCAGTAGCTATGGTAAAGTTTGATCCAATCTACCGTAAGTGCTTCTCGTTGAGTCTGTAGATACCCACGTTCAGCTTTTAAGAGTCGACGGGAAATGGAGCCCACCGGTCTGCCACATTGTTCAAGAGTCGCTACTATTCCAGTGGGAGAAGCATCAATATTGATGGTCAAATGATGTTTGGTGGAAAATGGTTTCAAAACACCTGAAGTTTTAAGATGACCAAGCAATGGACGCAACGTCTTTCCATGGTTGGAGGACCCAGAAAATTGACTGGCAGATGTGACATCAAACAGACAACTGTTTAGCTAAATTAGGAATAAAACGAAAATTATACTGGAGTTTTCCTAGAACTGAACGCAATTCTGGTAGATTGGTTGGTGATGGCACATTTACTAAAGGGAATAGACGGTTTGTATCAGGTTTGAAACCGCTGCCATCCACAAAGTAGCCAAGGAATGAAAATGAATGGATCCCAAAAGTGCATTTATCAGGATGAATAGCTACACTAAAACTCAGAAAATCGCTTTAATAAAGAAAACAGACGCATATCATGGGTAGCTTTGTCAGCAGCGTACACAATGACGTCATCTTGGTACGTCTCAACACCCTCCAAAACTTGCTGAAATACAGCTGGTGAAACGTTCAGACCAGAGGAAGGAAACTGTATCGGAATAACCCGAAAGGTGCGTTGATCACGGTGAGATTACTGGAGGCTTCTTTCTGTGGTATTTGAAGATGGGCATCTTTTAGATCGATTTTTGAGAACATACTTGTTGTAGACCACAGTCTCTTTAGTGCCTTCTTATTACCGGGAATTTCAGTCTGGATAGTCAATTGAGAGCCTGATGCGCTCAACCGCACCAGAAAAAGTCAATGCACGTGCGAACCAGCTGATCTATTGATCACTGTCGCGTACAGGCGGGTCGAAAAAAGTGATACTAAGTATACAACTCAGCTGTCAAGGGTGAGCGAAGAACAACCAGTGAAATCTGTCTCATCGGAAACGGTTATTTCATTCGCTGTTATGTAGTCCAGTTACGTTCGGAGCTGGTTCACCTGAACCTAATAAGCGACACAATACATCTTTTGGCTCTTCTATAGTACACGTACGTTGTGGTACCCACGTATTTAGCGTTCGTCGGTAGCTGCCACAAATCCTCAGAGTAATACCATCGGTTTTTGGTGGGGTAACTATCGGATTTCCCGATTCTCTAGTTAAACAGTAGTGAGTATTCCTTTCTCACATTGAACTCAGCGCTTTGCGAACAGATTCAAGTAGACCAAATGGAATAACTTGTCTCTTGAGAAATATAGGATTGCCTGCAGCTTCGAGGTTCACCTTGGGCATTCGCGTGTCGCATGTGGCCTAAGGACATGCAAAAATCGGTTGTTTGAGTTGATTCTCATTCACAGAAGTCGGTGAAGTGATACAAGTTCGCACTGAGCGCAGAACTTTGAATCGGATAATCGATGGTCCTGAGGCCGAAACCAAAAAATTGCAATCGATAGAGGTTCCTTGGGGAGCTCTCACAGGAATCGTGCAACTACCAACTGGAGGTACGGAACCTCCAGTGTTAACGCGAATGTTAACATCTGTAGGCACTACCACGACACAGGGGTAGAATGCAGTTAGATCTGATTGTGGAATAATGGACTCAACGCTACCAGTGTCAACAATCAAGCCATACTTCTGACCAGAAGCGGATATCAAAGTTTTAAAAACATGTGACGAATTTGGGAACAGGATACATAGAGAAAGGATAGATACGTCTTCGAATAACGATTTCACGTCAGTGGTTGGATCAGAAGTTAAGTGGCACACTTTCTTGAACTTACAGACAAGTTGAATGTGTCCTGTTTAAACACTTCGCTCGTCTGTGATGGAATGGTTATCTGAAATGATTTCGTCCATAAAATTCACATTTTTCAAATTTTTAAACCATCGAATTAGAGTTACGATCTGTGAAGTGAGGTATTGATGGATTTGGGGCACGAGAATTTGTTCGAATTTGTTGTACGCCTGCATCCTTGAATTATTTCTTTTAGAATCATTTAACAAGAATGCTTCCTCAGTCTTCGTGACATGCTTCACATCTTCATACTGGTCACATATTTTCCGAATAGTTTGAAATTTCTGACCCGGACAGAGTAGCAGCTTCTGCTGTAATTCGGGCAGCTGAATGCCAGCAATGAATCTATCACGCAGCTGGTCTTCCGATTGGACACCGTAGTCACATTTGGCTGCCTGTGTCTGCAGCTGCAATACGAAATCACGAACCGACTGAGAATGGGTGCGGGTCAACATATTGAACCTAGCTCTTTCGGCTGCTACGACGTTAATCGGCTTAAAGTTTTGCGGAAATTTTTTCTTTAATGCATTGTAGGAAATATCGATTGGAGATTCAGGATATACTAAATTCTTGATCAACGTATACGCTTCCTTGCCAACGAAATGTAGAATATATGCCGTGAGTTTCTTATCATCCATATCGGATTTCGTCAAACCACTCCAGATACTCCTCTACGTCTCGCGCAGCTGAATTTAACATTTAATTTTTACAGTTCGGTAGGCGTGAGGAATTCTTCCGATCGCGACGCCAAAATGCAGAAAATGAGTTCCTCATGTATTGTTGGATTCTACTGATGGGGCATACGAGTAGCGTGTTTTCTTGTAAACCCACTTCGCGTCTCTTGATAAGTGAGATCTGTTACGAAATTTGTGGAGCTGCTTTGTAGGATTTGCTTGGATTTGAGTAACAGTCAATGAATACCTAGGAAAGTTTGCGAACACGAGTTCAAGAAGAAGATGTATATTCAGTTTTTGTAAACAAGATGCATATGAGAGTTTTGCTTCCCTGTCCAAGATTCTGTAACTGTTCAGTTGGTGTATTCCAATGAACAACTCCGCAGTGAAGAACTTCTTCCCCCCATTTGGTGCCGTGACCAGGATAAGGATAAAGATCCCGTGGCCACAACCCTTAGAGAATGGGGATGTTCGGACCCTCCTGGAGGACTTTGAGGAGGTTGTGGAGGCTGCTGGTCCGGATACCGACCGGGGTAAGTTGGCAGCGCTGAAGACCCTCTTGAGAGGCCGGGCGAAGGCGCACCTGGGTGCGGCCAGAAGAGGCCTTCGGAAGACGGACTGGGCAGTCGCGAAACCTCAAGTGGTTGATTCCAAAACCACATTTTTCTTATCGTTGTCTGCTGAGAGAACTGAAGCCGTCTCTGTAAGTAAAATCCCATCAAACTGAGGAACGCTGTCGGCCACTTACTGTTTTGTCAGAAACCTGTGTGTGTGTGGTAAAATCTACCCGGATGTTTTGATCCTTAAGTCCATCTTCAGGCGTTGTTCGGGTTTTATCTTTGCACCAATAGGTCCTGGGAGAGTGGTAACGAATCGAAGGACTTGGATCAGGAGGCTTTTATGACAACTTGGTTTTGTATACTCATGATAATCTTTAACATCAGCTGGTGGTCCTCACCACTTTTTCTGCAATAAGCACCCGTTTCGTAAGTTTCAAACCAATCTTGACGTTAGCTGACCGCGAAAGCTGATCGGTTCCTTTAATCTATTCAACACTATATTCTATGATTTGTCCACGGTGAGTGAGTTATCTATTTGCACTCACCTCCGAACGCAACGAGACACTTTCAATTCAGTTACCAATAGTTCTAGAATGTGTAAAGTAGGCTACGCGTTCAGCAAGATGTGTGGATTCACAATCCTTTCCTGAGGTGCGAAAGCATAATGAAGCCACCCGAGGATCGCAACTGGAATTCTGGAGTTCGCTTGTCACCTGACTGCCACTTAAGACTTTAGTGAAGGTGATGAAAATCAACTTGCTTACGTCTTCAAGCGATATTGAAAGCAAACTACTCACAAGGTTGCTGAAAACTCTTGGAGAGCCCATGACCGGTTTCGCCCTTCTTGGGGCTCATCATTCGAAAGGCGTATTTGTGTGGATGGACCCACACGCACTCACAAATCCGCTGGAACGCTTAGTCTGTCAGCACACTCAGCTGGATGCTCACTCACTTCTGAGCCCGGATGCCAATCGAGCATAGCTCGAACGAATTGATCTCTCGAACATTGTACCAACTGAAAAATAACGCAGCCTGTGTGCGGCACATTCAGCGGAAGAACATCATAAACGAGAGTTTCACTTGAGTCTCCCGTTGGAACCCAACTGACTAGCAAATGATTGTATTTGTCGTTTAAAGTCTAGTATAATATTACACTTCCCTCAGCATCACATCAAGGAACTCTTCTCAACGTGGTAGTCGATCGCATGGTGGTAACGGTTACTGATGTTGTCACCGCTAGAAGAAAAATGTCGAATAAGAACAAGTTTACATTGTCTATAGGTCGGCAAGAAAGCGTACTGGTGAACAACAAGGTATCAGTTTCCGCGCTTTGAGGAAGTTTGCCAGGTCACGTCTGCATTGGGAAGTTTTGGCCTATCAGGAAGGCCAGAGTCCTGGAAGCAACCACTGAGTGCCTGAAATCTATCGAGACTCTTAGCTCGGCTAGATGTTGATCAGACAGACAATGCTCCCTCAGTATGCAGCGCCTCACAGCCTTGTATCAAACCCAGACAGCGCGAGTCGGCGTTGATCAAGGTCAGACAACGCCCCCGCAATATTCAGCGCGTTGCAGCCTCGTACCAAGGCCAGACCGCGTGCATCAGCATGGGGCCAAGTTCAGACAGTGTTCCTCCAATAAATGCCTTGGCAACGTTGTACTTTCGCACTCGCATGCACTCACCCTCTCGCACTCGCTTGTTCGGAATATGGTTATTGTGTTCCCTTCTGTGAGTCCTTGTTCCGGCATTAAGCACTGGAGCGGATCAGCAGCAGATACAGTAGATCGGCGAATCAGCTGATAAAACAGGGCCTCCTCCAAATGTATCGCTCGCTTTGTTCACTGAAAGGCATGGTGTCTCATAAGGACCACAAAGTGGCCCATGTCGCATTCAGCTCAATATCGTTAATCAAACGCCGATTTGTAACCTACACGAGCTCTCCAACCACACAATGGCGGTTTCCCCTCGAATAGTGACCAAGAGTTTTTCAGGCTGGGTGAAGTGATCAATCATCAGTGAACACGCACAAACTACGTTTATTCTGGTACATCTCCTAAAAGCATTTTTGCTGGCCACACCTTTTGTTAGAACCGCCTTAAAGCAAGGGTTTCCAAAGATTACTTTTTTTTACGTACAATGGAATTTGTGAGCGACCAGCATCTCCACAAAATTTCAAACAGAATTTATATTGGCTTTAATTTCATCTTGGATTCAAAGGTAGCAGCCATCATACGCGGTTATTCTTGCCGTTGCGGCAAAAACTGCCACTTTCGAGAATCTACCTCATGGGAAATAGATACAGTAAGCTAATTCTGTGCCAGCTACGTGTATGTGTCTCAAGCAGTATCCCCTTCTCTCCAGATTTCCAGTTGAAGATGGTAGTTCGGCTGATTTACAGCGCTAGTCAAATGGAATGGAGCCACTTGCGCATGAATTCCCAGTAGGCGTCAACTCAGGTGGGCAGGATGTATCTCAGTAACAAGTTAGAGTGCTAAACTATGAATCGTTTGGCTACTCGGATCAGAACTGTTTCTGGAATCGACATTAAACCTCATCGATTTTCATCAGTGAAGTTCCACAGAGTCATCGTGGAAAAAAGGGAGGACTGTTGCACGCCTTAGCCTCAGAGAGATGATGAATATGCTGGACGGTTTTTGTCAGTGTTCTGTGTCAATCGTCCCACCTTGGAAAAATTGATGGATTTTGTCTCAACAGTGATTCACTCCACGAATAGCCTCCGTCTTCTGTAGAATTCCTCAACGTGAATTGGGTTCGCTTTGACCTTGACTTTAGTGCGATCCCCTCCCTAGGTTTGAAATTGAGTCAAACAACATGCGTGAATCAGAGTCACCATGTATTTGCTCCCAAGAACACATCAGCTTTGTTAAAGAACAGTTATTAATCCGTGGCCATCTGTAATAATTCACGATGCTTTCCTGTCCACTCCTAATTTTATTGAGTAGTGCATTCGTAGCATGCGGGTGTTCCACCGGCTCATGAACCAATAGCATGTGCGTGTAGCAGAAGTTCACACTTTGGAATGGCGCTCGCCATTCGTTCGTGTGGCATGCTTCGATGGAGAACACGCGTTTTGTCGGCCACTATAGCCTGTTTGGTTTTTCTACTTGGCTGGAGCTATTACTACGGTTCTTTCAAAGAACGGTTTGTGCCACGCCGAATAGCTACTCACTCCACATCACACGATTGCTTGAGGCGTTTTGGTGTTTTTAGCGTGAACTACAACTTCACTGTCTCACCGGAAGAGCATGGCTTTCCGATTGGCTTCAGTCTTCTTGTGTACACCCAGCCTGAACGAGCCGTACGTTTGTTGGCTGCCATTTACCGGCCGCAAAATGTCTACTGTGTGCACGTAGATAAGAAATCTCCTGAAGACGTTACACAGGCATTGTTAAACTACGCGACTTGTTTTGATTCCAACCTATTTTTTGTCCCGAACGAGCAACGAATCGCTGTACACTGGGGTAGTGTGTCCGTCCTCGAAGCCGAACTCATATGTGCGCGACTGCTACTCAATCGGACTGAGGAATGGAAATACTGGATAAATCTGACGGGACAGGAGTTCCCCTTGCGAACCAATTGGGAACTCGTCAGAGCATTAAAGCTGATGAACAACACGAATTTGGTGGCAGCAACTTACAAGGGCAGGAATCTTTGGCGATTTCCGCCAAAAAATCTGTTCCCGCATAAAGTGAGTGAAAAGAATGCTTCAGTAGAATTTTTATACATCACTTAGAGCGCTCAACCATACATTTATTGTTTTATACTCTTTAACACATCTAAGGGCATTCTTTGTTGTTAATTCATCATCCCGGATAGCAACTACCGGTGTAACGGTGACACTACTGATGGAGGGGCATGCTAGTAGTATGTCTCCTCGGGAATCCTCTTTGCGTCTCTTGAAAAGTGAGATCTATTACGGAATTTGTGGAGTCGCTTTGTAGCATTTGCTAGGATTTGAGCAACAGTCAATCAATACCCAGGAAAATTCAGAAAGACGCTTCCAAGGAGAAGATGCATATTCAGTTTTAGTAAAGAAGATGCATATGAGAGTTTCGCTTCCCTGTCTGTAACTATTCACTTTGCGTTTTCTCGTAATTAACTCCGTGGCGAAGGCCTTCCTGTCACCGGTAGACAACTGAATGTATTTTGCAAATTTCGAAAAATGTTGATTCAATAAGAACATAAAGTTGACTGGGAGGCAACTCGAGGACCGCGTCTACATACTTGGCCCCAACTAGGGCAAAACAGCTTGTGGGCTCTCGAAGAGTTTCAGCAATCTTAATAGTTGTTTCCTTAACAGCTCGTTGTTAGTCGCATAGACTTCATTTGGCTAATTTTGTTCGAAATAATTTGAGGGGGTACTAGATATACACGATGCACACGAAAACGCCAACACCCTTGGACCAGAGATGAACCCTCAACTTCTTGCTTCGAGGAAGGGTGGTCTACCAGCTGAGCCCCATTGACCACTGACTCGATTCATGCACTGTCAGACTACCTAAGAGACACAATGACGTGTATCTGCAAGCACCAGGAATTAGCTTTTCGCTGCTCAGCGTACAAAGGTTGCGTTGTTTGGGATAAGAACCGCCCCCCCAATACGCCACCATCTTGATCGGCGGGATTCGGCAGAATCGCCGATTCCCTGATCCTCCACAGCGTTTGCTACTGTCTCCTGTTTTCATCTCGTTCACCGAAGCTAAGGAGGTGTTACTCGGTTTGCCAGGTCCAAGGTCGTTGAGTGTTGTGGACCACAGTTTTCTTAATGCATTCTTACTACCATGAACCCAAGTCTGGATAGCCGCTTGATAGCTTAATGCGTTTAGTCAAACCAGAAAGCCAATGAGCGTGCGAATCAGCTGAACTATCGAACACTGACGCGTACAGGCGTGTCATGTGCAGTCACGAGTCCAGATACGTTTGGAGCTGGTTCTCCTATTAGTGCTGGTTTTAGTACACACCCCGACACTTCTGGGCAATAAAAATCATATTAATTCATTAGTAAGTAAGTAATTGTGATTCAATCATTGACGCACAACGTACGCAGTTTTTATTGTGCATGCAGTGGCGAGGGACATTGTCGGTCCTAATTTCGCGTTTGTTGGTGTTCTAGACACTTGACTAGCAAGTCTCTGTGGTAAACACAAGCCTTCTTCCGTATTTCTGAGTGAAACTCAGGGAGAACATCGCCAAGCTTCGATAAAACATTTCGGCTAACAATTGTTCTAACTTTCACCCCAAAAACGTTCAACAACAAATTGAAAAAGTAGAATTGTGTGTCAATCATCCAGTGGTACCAACTTAGTGCTGGGTTGGAAGTGACCGCTGTTAGCTGGATAACTTCCCGTTTCCCGCGTCGACTGGATTTTGTTTTTCGGAGGCTGCCGGTGCAACAAGATTGAATTCAAAAACTACTCTTTACAACCTGTGATAGTTTAAGCTAGCTTATTTTGAAGCATGAGATGTATTGTATCCTTTTTGAGGGACGATTCCCTCTGAAGGATTCCATTTGGAAATCTTGGTTGGCCCCTCCAAGGATTGGAAATTCTATGGAAGTCTGCGGGGATATGCTTGCTATAGACTCTCTAGAGTAATAGTAAAAACCAGGTTATCTCCTCAAAATTAATAAGTGGACCATCGATCAATAAACCTAGCATTCTAATTCCCCTTTAAAAATGGTCAAAACGTACTCTTCCCGAAAAATAATGCCAATTTGTTAAAATGACCGTTAACTTTTAGACCGGAGCTGTCTCTTCCCATATGAACTTCAGAAAAGTCTGTTAACCAAGGCACTAAATCCACGTCACCATTAGCTAGTTTCGTTCTTATCAGCTCGGGAATTGTGCACATACAGAACGCTGGTCAGCAGCGGCTCAATAACTACGAAATATGGGGTATTAATCGACGCTGAACCGCGCGACGCTTTAGACGGTTGCAGGCATGTACGCGCTAAAGTCGCACGAAGCCAATTCCCCTCACTTCACTAATAACAAAGATACTACTACAGCGGTTGAACTTTCCAGGATTACTGGCATGGATTTTGAAGACTTCTTGCCGTATTCAGGCATGCGAGTGCTGAGTTTGGTCTATGCATGTATGGCTGTTTGTGGAAATCTAAAATGCCAGTCGTGTTTCAGTAACTCACATCATGTTCTCTCTAAATGAACCACTTGTCAGTGTCACAGCAGGCCCTCGTTTGATTCCAACTTCTCGTTTTTTTACAGATTACTTGGTACAAGGGACCAGTACACCTAGCAGTCAGAAGGGAGTTCGTCAACTTCATGCTGAGTGACTCAAGAGCGATTGCACTGCTGGAATCCTTGAAAAAATACGAGTCTGAAAAGGGAAGTGGTATTCATGCAGAGGAGACATATTTTGCTACACTTAATCACAACCCACACTTTTTCCCTGTCCCAGGAGCGTTCCTGGGATTACACGAATACAATGTGACGGAGGGAGTGACGCGATACAAAGTGTGGCAAGACAGTGGGATTGCTTGCGGTAGTGGACACTGGGTTAGAACGGTCTGTATTCTTGGTGTGGATGACCTACCCGGTCTATCCAAGAGTCCTCACTTTTTTGCCAATAAATTCCTGCCCAATGTTGAACCAGAGGCTTACGAGATACTTGAGCGCTGGTTAGCCGAAAAAGTTTCGTTCGAGACAACGCATCGCGCGCTGCATTCGTCATTTAATACCAGTGTCTACGCGAATTTAGAAATGACTTGGAATCACTTGTAGTAAAATGTCCTATTCAGTATCAATGTTACGACTACACACTCAAATTTTGGATTGTATAAGCTACCAATCTAAATTAGCCAATCATTCATTTGAACAAATAAAACCTGTAGACTGATGGATGCGTTCTTTCGTATTTTGGGAAGTCAGCTTACTTCAGGAGACCCGAAATTTATTAGAAGTTCAGGGACCACTAGACACAAGTCAAGGATACATGGTTTTAGTTGACCATATATGATCGCTTTGGACACATATAAGCATGCATGTGGTTTCAGGTCACAAATTAGAGTAGGAGATTAAACTTCGCAGTATTGGTAGCTGTGGCATGGTGAAAATTACATCAGATGGAGACCAGAGAGGAGTTCGATAAATTTCTCAGTGCGAATTCGTTTCCATTTCCAGTTTTGATCATAGTTGATTAACAAAATCCGCATTCGCACCATACAGAGAGACAGACAGACAGACAGACAGCCAGACAGACAGACAGACAGACAGACAGACAGACAGACAGACAGACAGACAGACAGACAGACAGACAGACAGACAGACAGACAGACAGACAGACAGACAGACAGACAGACAGACAGACAGACAGACAGACAGACAGACAGACAGACAGACAGACAGACAGACAGACAGACAGACAGACAGACAGACAGACAGACAGACAGACAGACAGACAGACAGACAGACAGACAGACAGACAGACAGACAGACAGACAGACAGACAGACAGACAGACAGACAGACAGACAGACAGACAGACAGACAGACAGACAGACAGACAGACAGACAGACAGACAGACAGACAGACAGACAGACAGACAGACAGACAGACAGACAGACAGACAGACAGACAGACAGACAGACAGACAGACAGACAGACAGACAGACAGACAGACAGACAGACAGACAGACAGACAGACAGACAGACAGACAGACAGACAGACAGACAGACAGACAGACAGACAGACAGACAGACAGACAGACAGACAGACAGACAGACAGACAGACAGACAGACAGACAGACAGACAGACAGACAGACAGACAGACAGACAGACAGACAGACAGACAGACAGACAGACAGACAGACAGACAGACAGACAGACAGACAGACAGACAGACAGACAGACAGACAGACAGACAGACAGACAGACAGACAGACAGACAGACAGACAGACGGACAGACAGACAGAGGACATGCGTGCACGCTTTCGCACGGCAACGTGTCCACCCTGGCAGTGTACTCAGTTTGACCATCACTCATATCTGAAATCAGTCTCTGATCATTTGGGCTAGACTACATTTCATTGATTAATGTGAATGTTATTTCTGCCATGCAGGCTTAGTAAGTTTGAAGATAACCTAGGCGTCGGATTCAAACTGCTTGGTGGCTGTGTTGTTACATGTATTGAGAATGTGAACATTGTTCATCTGGAATTGTCCAGGTTTGGGGCACCCAATCCGCGCTTCGTGCTGGTAGGCACAACCACCGACAGAGGTTGTCGCTTAAGCTGTTGATACCCCAAACGTAGAGCCCTACAACTTTGAAAGAGATCATCCTTTCTCGTCCCAGCTCGAATCCTACGGTGACCGATTCTAAGAAATTAGGCGGAAGCGTCTTGGGGATTACAATGGCCTTTCACCAAAGGGAACAACAGCTGGTAGCAGGCGAAACCATGGTGTTGGCTACTGGTCAACATTGCCTGATAGATGGCCCTAATCGAATCCCTACCATGCCTATAAACAAACACGCACACTTTATAAACTGGAGCTGAAATCCTGAAAGCTAAAAGTTTATTGTCAAAAATTCATCACAATTAATCAGTTCCTTGAACAGTCAACTTCCTTAGACAGTTAAGTCAGGCTGTTAAACTCGCTGAAGCTTTAAAAAACCTGTCTTCCTTCTAACATAACCAGTTCTATCGATTCGGTTGAATTAAAACGACTTTGTTATCTCAAACTGTTCACTACGCTACTCGACGAACACCCAAAGTTTGTCCCTCCTGCACGAATTCGCCAGAATGTGTGCAAAGTGGAGCTGCAATGAAACTGATCGGCCTTTCTGTTCATCCTTGAATCTGGAGCAGTGATGAGGCTAATCGAATTCGAGTATTACAAGACCAGCCGCACTGAGTCATAATTGGACCAGTGGTTGAAAGGCATGGGACTGCTTATGCAACAGGTTTGTCACCATTACTGGTTACGAATTCGTTGGGGTTACAACGCTCCACTATGCACTTGGCAGATGAATGAATCTAAGCAAATCGAAGCTGAACCATAACGCGCCACGACAGCATTTGTGATCTAATCTGTGTAGCTTGACGATCGAATGGATGAATTTCCTGACTTCGTGAACCAAACTCTTAATAAATTATAGTTAGGGATATGAAAGCCTAGCATGGATGAAGCCGAGGTTTTTTCGTTCCTCAAGGTGAGATTTCACATGGGAAGGATTTCCGTCGACTGAAGTGTCTTTTTAAAAAGGGCTACCCTTTGTCGGCTTTTTTCTCTACCATAGTTGCTTCGGGGGAGTCGGCGAAAATGGTAACTCCCAAACCCATGCGTCATACAGTTAGGCCTCTAATTCTAGAATGCTACTCTGTGTATGCCCATACATTAGTTATACCTGTAACAAGCAAAGAGTTCATTGTAATTAGTATTCGTAATATCCTGTGATAAGCTGAGTTGATGGTCACATCCAAGTAGGTACATATTCGTGGCGTTCATTGGGGGCCAGATTAAGCGACTGTCAATTAAATACCTGTAGATTCAAAGCTCAAGTGGGTGGTTGCATTCTATTAGATTATACTGATATTTGTATCCCCTCCTAATGTACACATTGTGAGAGAATGAAATCAAGAGCTTTCCATAGAAGATGGATGCGTTCTACAGAAGGATCTATTAGCCTGTGCCGGGGAAAGAGGTCGACACTTGGAGCCCTGTTTGATGTCTAGTCAGACCTTAAAATTGTAGATTAACGCTAATTCTGATGTTGTAAATCGAAATAAATATCGTTGGTTTTAATGGGATACACGACTGAGTTTCTCGCTCATGCAGATACTCGACAGCTCAGCATTTGCTGGCTTTACAACAAAAATTCCCCCACAGCTGTTTGTGCAATCTCTGAGTCATCCAAGTATATTTGTTTGAAGGGAAACACTGATCACGTGTTTGCTGAAAATAGTTCGATTGCTCACTACCAGTTTCACTCCTGTTCTGGCTTATCAGGAAGGCGTGGCGATAAACTGGAATTTAGTTGTCTCCCGTTATCTTCAGTATGGTTCGCGAATTAGTGTACTTTTTCACTTTTGAGAAATCTGGTGTCTATGATGCTGACGGAAATTCAAGGTCGGCCTTTCCTTGATTGGCCAAAACAAGGCCGGAACCAATCATGGTCCAAGAGTTTCAAACAGAATAGAGACAACAATTGATTTTTTGCCAAGTCTACCTTTTTCAGTTATCTGACTATACATCTATTCTATGACGATCTACGTTTCTATTTTATGCAACTTTGTATAAATACAGCAAGCATCAAGAAATGTCCTACTCTTGCTGTAAATGTTCACAGGAAGTTTAGGCACTTAAAAGCGTCGTTTACTTCTTTTCAGTATAGTCTAGTATTGACATATTGGAGAGGGCATGGACTTGAATATATTCAGTAAATAGCTACGATACTGGTATTGGGCCCGCCCTTTTTTTAAAGCCGATCCATTTTCTGACAATAACTTGTTTATTACGGTGGACATGAGCACGTACATAATGATAGGAGTAATTGACCGTTGGAGAAAAAATCGTTCAGCTGTAGCACCCTTTCGAAGCCCAACTGCCATGCCACCAGAAGGAAGGAAGGGATACTGCCAGGTCGCCCAAGCCTAGACAGGGGAAGTCGAGAGGCAGAGGTCGGGCTCGAACTCCGTACCTTCTGATCTTACCACACAACATCAGAACTAGTGATTTGTTGTAGACAACCAGAAAAAAATTTCGAACGTGATCGAACTACAATGCGGTTTCTTCCGAATGAACTAGAAATAACAAACGGCCGATTTCGCCGTTCTCTGGACTCATCAAGTGGGCACAGTCGAACGCTTTCCCTTCATTAAATCTGATGTTTAATTTGCGCATCAAACCTCAAGCAATATGAGAAGTACACTCAGTTGCAGATATCTTGAAACTTGAATATTCCTCAAACTTGATGGGCTCCAAGCGGAAAAATCGGCTATGGAGCTTCAAGTTGGCCGCAGACTTATGAGTAGTGTGTCCTAGGTGATATGTTTCACGTCATGCAAACCTGAAAGATGAGGGGCCCCCTTTGAAAAATATCATAAAGAAGGGATTCAACTGAGTTCCTCTAGTCACATATGTACTTTAGACGGGTGGTGAACTGATACATGAGAACTTCATGGTCAAAACTCGAAGCTAAATGGGTCTCTGAGTTTCATTTGGAGAGGGAATTCAGTAGACTGAGGTAGCGTAATTGGCTTCAGCGCCGTTTTAGATAATAGAGTGATGGTTGACGCAAACATGTCACAATCGTCTCTGTTGTTTAGAATGCATGTCCCGTGGGAAACTTTTGAGCGCCCAGGCAGAACGCTTGAGTTGAGTCCATTTGATAATCCGTTTTTGGAAGTGCTTGAAATTGGCCGTATCGATTTAAAATTTTACCGGTCACGCATTTAGTTCCTGCGCTTTCAGACACCATCGCCATCACTGGCACTAGGACGCCATTTATTTGAACTAGGGCTTGAAAGCCACACATGAGACCAGGGATAAGGAGTGGAAAGTAGATGGAGGTGTAGGGGCCTAATTCAAAAAGCCTTATCAGGTCAAGCGGAACAATTAAAACAAAGGGACCTAAATCTTTGGACAGCATTAAAACAAACACTTCTGGACATCCTGTCAAATAAAATGTCATCACTGACACTGATTCAGTGTCATTTGTGGACCTTACTTGACATGAGCTCAGCACACAATGACAGGCGAACTTAAGCTAGTCAGTTGCGCTAGGAGTTGTCAGCATGCTCGCCATAGGGGTCGGTTGCGTACCATGTCCTGCAGAGTTTCTAACGATATACAAGCAGGGTCACGTGAGGTCCAGACACGATCCAGCACTCAGTTTGACAGTGACCGCTTTCGTTTCACGCTGCGGTGTCATGACCCGTTTAACACGAACCTTTCGCCTGGAACGAAAAACAATGCTTTTTGTAGACATTAGTTGGACACGGGTTATACGCGATCCGTATTCTTTACCAAGTAAGTCCTACACACCACTTCGTTGCGCAGTCGCTTCAGCCAGCAACGGGGACATCAGTGATAGGAGGTTTGACAATTACCACCTCTGTAGAACTGTATTGCAAGGTTTCAAAATAACCTGAATTCAGTAACCAATTAGTCTCCTCACATTTGCACAAGCCTTTCTATGACACGCTCCCTTTCTGACTGCTTTCGAAGCCGTCAGACTGAGCTAGAGTCATCGTGAGCTATGGTAATCTTACTCGTTCAGCCCCTTTCTTAGCATGCCAAGCAAGCCACTATAAGGATTCCACACGATATGGTTCAACTACTTAGGAAGTAGCAATTTAGGCAGTTTAGCCGAAAATCCCCCCAGATTTATGGTCACAATGGACCCATATTAACACTTGTCCTACGATTCAATCGTTTTACGCCTTAAATCAAGAGGTGAAGTCCATAAAACCTAGGGACGGAAACAGGTCTAAAGAACTCTTTTAACTAATGCGCTACTGATGCGTGTGCTTCTTCATACAAGAAACTACTGAGTGCGTTCTCGGGCTTAGTTTTGCAATTCGGATACGTTCCCTTGATTTGGCTCCGAGATGACAATATGTTGGGGAGGGGCAAGTTGGCTCAGTGGTTAGAGCGCGAATTTTCCGTGGTTCGAGACTAACCTCAGCGTCTCGACTTCTGTCTGGGCATGGATGACCTGGTAATATCCCAGCACCCGTACTTCCTTCGGCTGTCCGCTGAACGGACACTGGATTTGAAACTTTTAGCAAGGTTTACTTCCGCGCAATTGTAACTGCCCAATAACATATGTTGTGAAAAACCGAACATCGTGTCAGTCGAGACAAAGGACGGCCTTTGTGTAGCCCATTCATTTGAAAAGGAATGCCATGCGTGATTTGGCTTTGCTAGAACCCACTCATTGTGCAAGCCGGTGTGCTTTGTGAATTGGATCCAAGTTGGGTTGCAGTGAAACAGACGGTTTATTCAGTAGGATCTTATAGACTGTGGCTGTTTGAGGCATTACAAGAGGGAACGAACCGGTTGTAGGCTGTAAAAAGCCTTCGCATGCTTATTAGTAGTAGTGTTAAGGCAGCCATACCAAACTACATGAGTAGATTCCGACTGCTTCTCTATACGTGGAAGGTGACACACGTAGTTGACTATCGGACGACGAGGTGACTACCAATGATTGCAACCAGGATATCAAACCTAGATATCTAATGGTTCAACTCGCTAACTGCATCTCCATCAAGCTAGTCGGAAGGACACAGACGCCTCGAGAATCTTCATATCTAGGGGGAAATTCTACAACTGTTTGTTCTCACTATCCTGGTGGCCGTATGTCGGCAGTATAAGCCGTGGTATCGACGGATTAAGTGCCAAATATTTACACGGCAACCTGTTTTTAGGTGAGATCATTTCGAGGCTGAGAGAAACTGACAGTCTAGTACTGCACCACATGTGCAGCCCCTGACTGAACCTCCAGATACATCTACCTATATCCAACTTGTGGATACGGCAGACGAGAGTTATTTAATAGAAAATACCAACTGACCAGTTGCAGACCATTGGACAGGGAAGCAAAACCATAATCTGCATCTTATTTACAAAAACTGGACATCCATCTTCTCCTGAACGCGTCTTCCTGAAATTTCCTGGATATTCGTGACTGGCTACTGTGCTGTAAAAAAGTTTTCGCATGCTTATATGTAGTACTCCTTCGAGGTAGCGTAGCGAATACTTTCTTCGAAGCGCCCGATCCTCACTGATTTTCACTTCTTCTCAGTTTTACTCACAGCGCCATCAAGCACTTCGTCCGCCTATTTTACGCGCTTGTTTTGAAAGTGTCTGGGAGATCTTTTGCTTAGCCTGGAGTTGCCCCCTCTCATTAGGAGGCGCCCATTTCGTAGCTATAATTAGCTTGAGGTGCATACCAAATTTCCTACAGATAAATGACATAACGTCTGTCTACTCGTGAGTAGTTTAAAATAGTTGCTTTTGTGACATTGGTTGACCGTGGCACGCACGTAAGTATGGGATATATGGTGCTGCGTCTGTGAACCCGAATGAAGGATGAAGACTTTCACTAATCCCGACCCACACCCGGTTTGTGAGTTATGGTTTTGTAAGCACTTTTGCTGATCAAAAGGGTGTTTATGAAGGTAACTGAAGAATAGAATGCGGTAAAATATTACCGTTACCTGCAGGCTACTGAGTTTGTAATTTCAATTCATATCGATCCATGAACATCTGTTTTGCCGACAACTGTTTTTTGGAAATCAAGCAACTGGTGGAGAATGAGCAATCAGATATCATTTGATTCTCTCCTGTTGGGCGATTAATAACCCCCGAAGGGTATGCCAACCGAGCGTTCTTCAGTATTACAAAAGAGGATAAGCCCCAAGTTTCAAGCACTGCGGATCACCGTGGAACTAATTTGTCGGCTCTGATTCTATGCTGAGGTACCTGACGTCAAAAGGACGGGCCACAACGGTCTGCGGGAAATTCACGCTCGTGATTTTCTGGACAGCCAGAACCGACTGGCTGGCTTTCTATTTGTAAGCGGTTAGTTTCGCAGCTACTGTTACACAATCTGTCCAAATTGGAGTGCAGGAAACTTTCTTAGTCAGGCTTCAATCCAACTACGAATCTGATAGAAGAAAATTCGCGCGTGGTAACGTGAACCCTTTGGTATAGCCCAGAAGTACATAGGGGCATACAAGCCATCACACTTCGATAGATCCAGTCCTCCATATACCAAAACGGGGTGATATAGAATACCTGCATGCTTATATTGTCATTCAACTTTATTAAGGAAATAACCATCAGCAACAAATCTGATCTCCTGGTGAAAGGAAGAAGGTCTTTGCTGCGGAGTTGTTTAATAGAGAAACTCCAAGTTGTTCAGTTAGAAACTATTGGACAGGTAGCAAAACTCTCATATGCATCTTGCTAACAAAACTGAATATCCATATTCTCCTTGAACGCGTCTTCCTGAACCTTCCTGGGTATTCACTGACTGTTGCTCAAATCCTAGCAAATGCTACAAAGCGACTCCACAAAGTCCGTAATAGATCTCACTTTTCAAGAGACACGCGGCGGATTTTCGAGAAAACCACATACTACTCGCATGCCTCCAATCAGTAGTATCACCGTTACACTGGTATAGGAAAGAGGTGCAGTGAATTCCGTCCTCGATATGAGAAGGTAAGGCAGCCATTCCAGACTACATGAGTAGACTCCAACTTTTTCTTTATGCGTGGAAGGTGGTGCAAATAGCTGACTAGCGGACGACGAGGTGACTACCAGTGATCGCAACCAGGATATCAAACCTAGATATCTAATGGTTCAACTCGTTCACTGGATCTCCATCAGGCTAGCCCGGGGAATTATTTAAATAGCAAAGGACACAGAGGCCTCGAGAATCTTCATATCTAGGGGGAAATTCTACAACTGTTTGTTCTCACTATCCTGGTGGCCGTTTTTCGGAGATTTGAGCCGTGGTATTGACGGAGTTAGTGCTGAATATTTACTCGGTAACCTGTTTTCAGGTGAGATGCCTTCAGGGCTGAGAGAAACTGACAGTCTAGTACTGCAACACATGTGCAGCCCCTGACTGAACCTCCAGATACATCTACCTATATCCAACTTGTGGATACGGCAGACGAGAAAAAGGCTTGAGGAACAACAAACAGTTAGTTGGATGCAAACATCGTTTGAGCTATTCCGTTCAAAGTGCTGTCGCGCATTTCAACTATGGGCCTGAGAACGCATCTCGATCAAAATCGGCCACTGTTCGGATTTACAACCTGAGTACAAGAGGGGGCAATGCTCAGACCGACGTGGCATCAATGTTGCCTTGGAAGTATCAGCAGAATAGTCAATTCAGTTCTCTGTAGACTGAAAAAAACTAACCACGCAGGAGAAAGTGGACAGCGGTAAAAACCTATTCAGAGCTCCAGGATAGTGTGATATTTTCTTTCCTACACTGTCCAGACGTGGTCTATTCGACATCCGACATCTGAGACAAGCATTCGTTTCCTTAGAAAACCGTAAGGCTTCTCAGACAGTTGTTGGGCACCAAGAGAAGCCCTTGAATGCAAGAAAGGCAGTTCCATTTGAAACGGTCGTTTGTTCGCGCATTTTAGTTACACAGTTTCATCGATTACAGATCATTAGGGAGACTTTTCACTCAGGTTTAGTCTGCCCGATTCCGTTTAACCTTCTTTTCGTAGAGCTGTGATGGTTAATGCAAACGACTGATTTAAACTTTGGCAGGATTCAGGAACTATGCGGGAGTTGTGTAATCGGCGATCCAGAAATGATCCGCTACCACGGCTGACCGAAGACCTGGTCGGTAACTCTCTCCTCTTCTGGTGATGCACTCAAATTACTCGAGTTCTTCATTTTCTTTTCCTTAGCTAACTGCCAAAATCATATCGTGGGCCGCGATAGCTGAGCAACTCTCACAAATTCAAAAAAGACGGCGGCGAGATATAAGGCTTCATCGAACGGATCGATCGTCTGGCACACCGGCTTATTCAAAGCGTACATACCCCTGTACCACTTGGATTCACCGAATCAGAGACACCTGATAACTCGCTGCATTTAGGCTTCGTTCGTTTTCGTATGATAGCCGCAAATGAAAGGAAGAAGGCCTTCGCTGCGTAGTTATTTATTAGAAAATGCCAACTGAACAGTTGCAGACCATTGGACAGGGAAGCAAAACTGTCATTTACATCTTATTTACAAAAACTGGACGTCCATCTTCTCCTGAATGCGTCTTCATGAAATTTCCTGGATATTCGTTGACTGTTGCTCAAATCCAAGTAAATGCTACAAAGCAACCCCACAAATTCCGCAGTAGATCTCCCTTTTCAAGAGACGCAAAGCGAATTTAAAAGGAGAAAACATACTACTCGCATGCCTCCCATCAGTAGTGTCACCGTTTCACACCTTCACCCTTTAAAGGTAGTTTGCTCGTCATCGATTTTCACTTACCTCCGTCAGGTCAGCTTCGGCAGCGGGTCTAGTTGGCCGCTCTTCGGGTGTATCATGCCATTTGCGAAGCTGTGTCCCATTTACTCGTTTCTATCCCCGACCTTCTTGAATTGTATAGACGTTCCCCCGGCGGTCGGTAACGACAAACGGCCCTTGCCGTCTGCTGCCTAGCTTCCGTGACACCAGTGCACTCCTCCTCGAATTCGGTGATCCTTCCACTTGACCTTCGTGCCTATGGGGAATGTTCGTGCCTTTCTACTTGCCGTTTTCTGCCTAGCCCTTGCCAGAACGGCGGTCAAGTTTTCTCGAGCTCTCCTTCTTTCTTCCTTTAGTTCCTCCGGAGACAAGCATATTGCCGGCCACTACCAATTTCCTGAACAACCGGAAGGCGCGCATGTCGACCGTACATCAGCATAAACGGGGACTTGGCTGTGGTTTACTGTATGGAAGCACGATGTGCTAGCAACACCATTGACAAGTTCGTTTCCCAATCACCTACTTTGGCCGCCAGCCACTCCTTGATCGTTCGGTTATTACTTTCGGTTGGGCCATTTGTTTGCGGGTGGTATGGTGCCGTCCTCAGCAGTCTGATACCTAGCTTTTGCAAGCAATCCCTAGACACTTCGCTCTCGAAGCACTAGGAAGTGAGTTAGGAAGGATGTTTTACAAAGTGTGTTGCTCCAAATTGTTTTCGGAGTTCTGTGCAATTTTCAAACGGAATCTCGACATGTGTTTTTTACAGGTGGGCCTATTAGCCACACGGTGCTCTTAACTGCAAAATATCTCGGAAGGAATGAAACTTTTCCCGCCAAAATACTGCATTTTGTTACACATGTGGGCTAACAAAAACCACCCTAATCTATGTTCATATTTTAGCGACTTACTAAAGCAGTCATACAGCTGGCGGAAAAAGTCTGGTGGAATACTTTCCCAGCATCGCTGAAACCCCCGGATGCCTGGATGGGGCTCAAAGGTTTGGACTGGTACTCTGAACGCTATTGTCCATCTGCATTGGTCCACCACTTTGATCAAACACAGAAATCGTCTTTTGACTGTGTGAAGGAAAATGTTTGAGTTGTGTGTGGTAGAATGTTGAACAAAATGCTGTATTGATTGATTATTGATCCGAATTTTACCCTACAGAGTCTGTGAAGATCATCATGTCAGGTTTGTTCCTCGGCTGCCTAACACGTGGTCATTTTTTAAACTTGACCACGACTAATTTGTTGAATTATCGTTTCAAATGTAATTAAATCCAAATCTGATCCCAATATAGTCCGCTACCAAAGGTGTGTATCTTTCTAAATGCGCTCAGTTCTCATGTTTGTTCACCTCACTCTGGTTGCCCCACATGTGAGTGACTCGATCGCCATAAGCGCCTGTCTAACTGGTTTAGGGTCTCTGCACACTGGAGAATGCAATCGATAGAGTGGTTTACTTGGCGTATTAGGACAGTCGGCAGTTTGGTGTGCGGCGCGTCCTTTGTTTGGAGGATGACCTCGGTCACGCTTGGAACAAGACAAAATGTGTCAGGTCAAACTGATTCAATGGACCAAGAACACTAGCTGCCTGACCTGATGACTTCTTTGATTCCAATAAAAAACAGTAAAAACACAGGTATTCTGCAAGGTTGGGTTCACCTTAGTTAACCCTTTTTGAACTGGGGTGATCCTGACTGCGCTTAACACAAACCAAGCGTTCTCAGATCTCTTGAATTAAATTCACTTGAAAGCACCTCTCTCCAAAATTCACCGAGACACACTTGTATGGTGTTGAATTTAATTGCAACAGCAAGCTGACTGAATCTCTGAAGCTGAACCTACCTGATTCGCTCGAAGTAGGGAGAAGCAGTTCGTGAGCTGTTGAAGAGTTTTCACAAACCTCAACACTTGTGTTCCATATGAACAATTTACTACAAGGTCACTCGCCGTTCGGAATTCAAATGACTACGGATTTGGTCCGACTTATCCGTCTTTCTAGTTTTCTTCGCCTTTATCTATCAATCAATCAATCAATCAATCAATCAATCAATCAATCAATCAATCAATCAATCAATCAATCAATCAATCAATCAATCAATCAATCAATCAATCAATCAATCAATCAATCAATCAATCAATCAATCAATCAATCAATCAATCAATCAATCAATCAATCAATCAATCAATCAATCAATCAATCAATCAATCAATCAATCAATCAATCAATCAATCAATCAATCAATCAATCAATCAATCAATCAATCAATCAATCAATCAATCAATCAATCAATCAATCAATCAATCAATCAATCAATCAATCAATCAATCAATCAATCAATCAATCAATCAATCAATCAATCAATCAATCAATCAATCAATCAATCAATCAATCAATCAATCAATCAATCAATCAATCAATCAATCAATCAATCAATCAATCAATCAATCAATCAATCAATCAATCAATCAATCAATCAATCAATCAATCAATCAATCAATCAATCAATCAATCAATCAATCAATCAATCAATCAATCAATCAATCAATCAATCAATCAATCAATCAATCAATCAATCAATCAATCAATCAATCAATCAATCAATCAATCAATCAATCAATCAATCAATCAATCAATCAATCAATCAATCAATCAATCAATCAATCAATCAATCAATCAATCAATCAATCAATCAATCAATCAATCAATCAATCAATCAATCAATCAATCAATCAATCAATCAATCAATCAATCAATCAATCAATCAATCAATCAATCAATCAATCAATCAATCAATCAATCAATCAATCAATCAATCAATCAATCAATCAATCAATCAATCAATCAATCAATCAATCAATCAATCAATCAATCAATCAATCAATCAATCAATCAATCAATCAATCAATCAATCAATCAATCAATCAATCTATCTATCTATCTATCTACCTCTCAAGCCTGCCAGTATGTTTCTTGAGCATCTTATTACTCCAATGTCTCAAAAGTGTCTGGACGACCTTCTAACCAGACCTGATATAACGTTTATCTTACCAATTACCCGGGTTTGGAAGGCATCGCTTAACTTACTTGCCACTCAATTTGGCGTTAACGGATATTAAACGGGAGTCCAACTAGGTGTCCCATTTATAGTGACACAGGTCGCCTCATGAACGATACAGTAAGCAAAACTACTCGTTTAAGTGTCGCGAAGCACAGTTGTATAACGAGGCATAGTAAGGAAGTTTCGGTATCAGCTGGTACGTTTATGTGTCAAGTGTGCTGGAACCCATTGTTAGAACCCTTTTTTGAAGAAAATTGTCTGTCCGGTGTCTTTGTGGTTCGCTGAATCTGTCTAGGATGTGACCGTCAAAGCTAGACAAATTATGGGCTCCAAAAACTTTTACTCTCTTTCTGGCAGTGTACTTTGTTTGAATTGACTGGCTACATAATTGATATTTTCAGCCTTTGGGGAATTCGTTCAGCAGTTCATTTAGTGGATTTAGAAGCCTATCACCTTCCGTCACGAATAGACTGAATCTTACCACGGTGTGACAGTTTGTGTACCTCTACCACTCACTAAGCTATAATAGGGTTTGTCCGTGTGACATTCACAGTGTCTCTCCTTCCAGGTTGGTCAGTGTTTAGAGGTCTGAAGAACACAGTCTCTTGGTTCTATAGGTTGGAGTTTGGAACATGTGACGACTTTTTATGTGAAAATCAAAGTGCATTTGTATTTTCCGCCAACCTCCAATGCCTTGCGGTTAGGATTCTGAGCCAAAGGCTTTGGTTGAGGACCCCAACCGTCTTCCTGTCTAGATGTGGGCGCCCTAGCAGTATCCCAGCCCACCTACGACCATGAACTGCATATACTCAGAGGAACTCATACCACATCGGCCGTCGCATGGTGCCATCAGACGGGTCGCCTTACTTGCTGCATACTGCAGGGTGGGCAAGCGAAAACAGGCTACTACTGACGCCTCCCTTCTTTCCCTTCTTCCCCTCTCCCCACCCCATTATTGTCTCCTTGAAGGCCCAGCACTTAGGACTGATGACTCCGTTCGTCATGCATCGGTTTTGAGTGCAGCATCTGCTCGTCACATTGCGCCGACATCCTCAGGTATCTCCAAATCAGTCTTCAGGCCTCGACACCCACTCTATCTCGCCGCGTTTAATGTCCGCACTCTGAAGCAAGCAGGACAACAAGCTGCTCTTGCGCTCACACTGGACTCGCTTGGTATTGATGTGTGCTGTGTCCCAGAAACGAGGATTCCAGATGCAAGCACAGTGATTAAGCTAACTGCTTCATCAGTCTCCACTCAGTTCCGGCTGCGCACTTCTGCTGATTCACATACTGCCGCGGCCAAATATGTCACCCTATTTCACCGGTCACAAGGTCCCTTGCCTGACTAGATAACTTTTGATAGTTGCCTCTATGCGGTTCGTGCCACAATTCGTGTGAAGTAATCACAGAAGCGGGAGGTGCGCTGTTGTCTGTTTGTCATGTCTGGTTACGCCTTAAACGATTGAAGCTCTGACACCATCAAAGACCACCCTGTTGCAGAGAGCTAAAAGCTTAGATAATGTTGTGTTTGCCGTAAATCTGAATGCACAAGTGGACAGAATTAGCGCATCTGAGATTCAGTTAGGGGGTTAAAGTAGAATGGTCTCGGTAACTATCTATCTATCTACCTCTCAAGCCTGCCAGTATGTTTCTTGAGCATCTTATTACTCCAATGTCTCAAAAGTGTCTGGACGACCTTCTAACCAGACCTGATATAACGTTTATCTTACCAATTACCCGGGTTTGGAAGGCATCGCTTAACTTACTTGCCACTCAATTTGGCGTTAACGGATATTAAACGGGAGTCCAACTAGGTGTCCCATTTATAGTGACACAGGTCGCCTCATGAACGATACAGTAAGCAAAACTACTCGTTTAAGTGTCGCGAAGCACAGTTGTATAACGAGGCATAGTAAGGAAGTTTCGGTATCAGCTGGTACGTTTATGTGTCAAGTGTGCTGGAACCCATTGTTAGAACCCTTTTTTGAAGAAAATTGTCTGTCCGGTGTCTTTGTGGTTCGCTGAATCTGTCTAGGATGTGACCGTCAAAGCTAGACAAATTATGGGCTCCAAAAACTTTTACTCTCTTTCTGGCAGTGTACTTTGTTTGAATTGACTGGCTACATAATTGATATTTTCAGCCTTTGGGGAATTCGTTCAGCAGTTCATTTAGTGGATTTAGAAGCCTATCACCTTCCGTCACGAATAGACTGAATCTTACCACGGTGTGACAGTTTGTGTACCTCTACCACTCACTAAGCTATAATAGGGTTTGTCCGTGTGACATTCACAGTGTCTCTCCTTCCAGGTTGGTCAGTGTTTAGAGGTCTGAAGAACACAGTCTCTTGGTTCTATAGGTTGGAGTTTGGAACATGTGACGACTTTTTATGTGAAAATCAAAGTGCATTTGTATTTTCCGCCAACCTCCAATGCCTTGCGGTTAGGATTCTGAGCCAAAGGCTTTGGTTGAGGACCCCAACCGTCTTCCTGTCTAGATGTGGGCGCCCTAGCAGTATCCCAGCCCACCTACGACCATGAACTGCATATACTCAGAGGAACTCATACCACATCGGCCGTCGCATGGTGCCATCAGACGGGTCGCCTTACTTGCTGCATACTGCAGGGCGGGCAAGCGAAAACAGGCTACTACTGACGCCTCCCTTCTTTCCCTTCTTCCCCTCTCCCCACCCCATTATTGTCTCCTTGAAGGCCCAGCACTTAGGACTGATGACTCCGTTCGTCATGCATCGGTTTTGAGTGCAGCATCTGCTCGTCACATTGCGCCGACATCCTCAGGTATCTCCAAATCAGTCTTCAGGCCTCGACACCCACTCTATCTCGCCGCGTTTAATGTCCGCACTCTGAAGCAAGACAAACAACAAGCTGCTCTTGCGCTCACACTGGACTCGCTTGGTATTGATGTGTGCTGTGTCCCAGAAACGAGGATTCCAGATGCAAGCACAGTGATTAAGCTAACTGCTTCATCAGTCTCCACTCAGTTCCGGCTGCGCACTTCTGCTGATTCACATACTGCCGCGGCCAAATATGTCACCCTATTTCACCGGTCACAAGGTCCCTTGCCTGACTAGATAACTTTTGATAGTTGCCTCTATGCGGTTCGTGCCACAATTCGTGTGAAGTGGTCACAGAAGCGGGAGGTGCGCTGTTGTCTGTTTGTCATGTCTGGTTACGCCTTAAACGATTGAAGCTCTGACACCATCAAAGACCACCCTGTTGCAGAGAGCTAAAAGCTTAGATAATGTTGTGTTTGCCGTAAATCTGAATGCACAAGTGGACAGAATTAGCGCATCTGAGATTCAGTTAGGGGGTTAAAGTAGAATGGTCTCGGTAAGTTTGGACAATGCTGAACGACTGGTTGTCTGAGGCTGTTTTGTACGCAGTATTAACATCCAAAATAGTCTAAGTCGTACCGCCTATGAACGCAAACTGATCATAACGCCATCAGTTACTGATGGCGCGGATCCATGACTGACTGCGGCTCATTTTGGAGCACAATTGTAGATTCCGATCTCGTTATCATTTAGAGAAGCTTATCTCTTCTCCTTTCGTGGCCGCGTAAGGCGCAAACAAATCACTTAGCAACTAAGAGTCTGACAGACTTGTACCCCAGACGAATTCGGCAGAATCATCTCCCACCTGCCAACTCTTGGACAGTGCTGAGAGGTTTCCTGCGACACAGTGCTCCCGGGCTCACTCAAGCACTGCATATCAGACCAAACAGCGGCACTGCCCAAAGCTCGGAGAGCTATCCCAGCCGACCCGACTAATTATCAGACGTCAGGTGGAAGTGAGCGTGCTTGCCGACCGTGAAATCTCGTGAACTTGGAAAGCTAAAGGTATGAAAGAGGTCTAGAAAGCTGGAATTACCGAAGATTATTCCAGTTGATCCAAGTGGCCGATCCCCAAAAGCCACGTGTGAACAAAACCATCAGTGATCAGAATAGAGCAACGATCCTGAGTAAAGGAGAACGCCTCGACCGTTGGGCCGAATATGTTGAACATGAGTTATCATGACCACTAGCTGCCACTCATCCGGAGCCTACAGCTGATGTAGAAGACTGGATGAAGAAAGCGAAACCTTCTACGGCCTTGGAGGTTTATGAGTGCACGGCTGACGGCTGAAATACGCAGACGATATCGTTCTTGTCTTCGAAGAGGAAGGGAAAGCGCAGGTAGTTTTGGATAAATTGACCAGAGCCCTTTGCTTTACACTTTTTACCCACAGAATTTGGCCAGTGAGAGACACTCAAAGTTGTGAAACCTTTTACGTACTTCGGAATATTTAATTGCCCCGATTTTAGTGGGATTAATGAGGCCAGTGCACCAATCCGCAAGGCTTGGGTCGCATTTGCTAAGTTGACATACCAATGTCGTAAGGGAGATATATCACTGGATCTCAAGGGACGTGTGTATCAGACTACAGTGCGGACTCTTTCGTTGTTTGGCCGCGAGACTGTCCCGTTTGAGAAGCGGAACTTTGACGTCTTTGGGTGTACAACAACCGCTGTCACAGAATACTAGCTCATTTTGGTTTCGGTTTCCAAATCCTTAAAAAGAAAATGGGTTAGTGGGCAGTTCGTTGTGCAAAGGGGGGCTCACATTGGAGAATGTGTCGAGCACCAGAAATTGCCTTGGTTGGGCCATGTTCCACGCCTGCCAAATAATTGTTTCACAAAGAGAGTGATATTTTCCTTGTCTAATTCAGAGTGGTGGAAGCAGAGAGTTGCAAAACCTTTGGCCTGGCAAAGAGGTATGAAAGAGATCACGAAAAGGCCACCACCATCCAGGATGGGGATCACGTGATACCCCTCGCGCCTGGTTGGAGGTGTAGCAAGTTATCACTGATCATCGATTTCAATGGCGTTCATGTTGCCAATTTCTATCCAGATTGCTTAGATGAGTGTCTGGCTGTGATACACATCGTAACTTCCCTGTCCACTTCTATTCTTTTCTTCACAATTAAGCTTTCAAATGAATCGTGATTGTGAGGCAGCGAAGCATCTATGTTGATCACTGATCTCATGATGGTGATTATGACCAACCACCAACCCCAACCTCAGTGACGTATTTGTCGGAAAAACGCTCTATCCGAGTTACAGCTGACCTGGATACCAGATGCTACTTGGACTTCTGGAGTGATCGATTTTAATTTACCTCTGACACAAAGCCCATTTTGGAGATATCTAAGGATCGAATTTGTTTGTTAAGTCAACAGATCCAAAGATTGATGCATATAATTGTCAGGACGCCCTCAGACATGAAAAAGCACATGTGCCGAGAGTGACGCATCCCCAAGTTCACCATCGGTACGGCACATCCGGAAAGTCGGTGTGTTGGCGGCTCTCACGAAACACGGCTTAGCAACATACGACCAGCGTAGTGGGTCTGGAATTGTTCACGACCGGAACACGGCCATTGGCTGTACAGACCGAACAAGTGAATGACCATATTCGGCCATTTAGTCATCCTATATGTTTACGCAGACGCTCTGTATGTTTTGTCCTGACAATACAGCCGTGTCCCGAGTTCTCTGTCTGCAGGCGTAACCAACAGACGACCGCGCACGATACAAGAATAACCCAGTCTTTTGCACAAGCTTCTCGAGCTAGGTTTGTTTTTGTCGTTCAGCAGCTTCCGGTCAGAGCCGCTGGTTCAGAGAAGTAAGCTTGGCGGCAAGATGGTTCATATAAAAGCGTCTAAAAGTGCTTCAAACTGGGCATCGAATGCAGCGTGAACAACCGTCGGAGAAAGGCTATTCCACACGCTAACTGCCTGAATTCACAAAACTTGTTGACTAATAGAAGTGTGCGCTGTGAGCTTGAAAGTCTTCGTAGCATGTGACCGCCGTGTACTAGTTCGGCCAGTGGTGAAAAACCTGCTCGCCAAACTTTGTTTAAACAGCGCCTCGGAGGAAACCATCCTCTAGAGGAAAGCAGTCAAGGACCGCTAGGCAAGTTTCATAAGCAACGGATTTTAGGCCGGGTAACCATTTATGTATAAGCTTGTTGCACATGCTCTTTGCTTTCCCTTCATCATGTCCAAGCGGTATGACGTGGGCCCCACATCGTACTTGGGATTCCACGCTAGTAATATAGGGCAAGGTGGGTCGACGAATGCATCTTGAGCCCAGTTTATATGGTGGAGTTCATGTGTGAGCAAGCTAAGGATCGTGAGAATTACGAATGCGCTTTGGCAGGTTCACGATTTCTGGTATCTTTCCGACTGAAATGAATTTCGTATTATTGAAAATGTGAAATGATCGGTTGCACTATCAACCTCCAAAGTGGGCGTTCAGAGGATGTTGACTGGAAAACTGGACTAGAGTCGTAGCAGTTTTCATGCGCACAAGCCACTGGACCACCTTTTTAGGGAGGACAGACCATTTGTCACTCTTGTTGCGCAATATTTGTAATATGCGCCTGTTCGCCAGTGCCGCATAGAGTCAACTGCCATGTCACTCAGAAATGTACGAATTTCTACGTATACTGCGGCCTAAGTTGCCGAATTTCACCCCACACCCCTTATCGGAACGTCTGTCTCGTTTACGAGGTTAGAGAATCGCTGTCCAGTTTGACAATCGGCGTTTAGGCATGGAATCCTCTTGTCGCTCGGTTCCCAGCACTCGCGAGGATCAGCCTGCCGATATGAACAGGAAAAGCAAACACAAGCGCAAGTGACCGAACTGACTGGTGCTCACACGTAGTCCTCACGAACTATTCTAGTTTGCCATAGCCAGCAAGTTGGAGTTACAATGTAATTAGAAGCGACAGGGTGTAAAGGAACTAAATAAATAGTTTGAACAGAAACCTCTGACCCAGTTCAGAAGCGTACTAAACTAAGAACAGAACATTCACAGTGGCACCAGACAGTCTTCTTGTGCCCTTTGATTGAAGCACTTATCATGAACCTATCGCTCTTATGGGGCCAAAAGAAAAGCCACTAGGTTGTCTGTGATTTTCATATGTGGGTCCGTTACTTTGAATCAAGTTCACTTACCTTCCTCTGATTGGTCGGATGTGAACAATCAAACATTCCACCAATCCTGGCTCTTATGCATAACGTATATTAGACGCGCCCTCTATAGTCATCGCTGTTGATCATGATTGTCCAAACGCTTTTTATGTTGGCTATCTGTCTATCTGTTAGCCACGGTAAGTTGTACCTCAGACTTGTTGTTTTTGTGTGTGAAACAATCAAACTATTGTGTGGACGAGTGTACCTTTTGGCTTTACTGCAACGGAACAAGGAAGCACCGAGAGCTAGCGCGACATTCATAGCCATCACACACAAAAACGGACTAGTAACTATTTGGTAATCCTTTTTGCAGGCGGAAAGACTCCTGGTGAGTTTCATACCCTTTTACTATCGTTAACCTGTTGCTAATGGGTAGCTCCCAAAACGGTATTCCCACTGTCCAGTCTGAAGTATAAAAAAGATGAATCTCATTGGAGAGTACAAAGACACAATGATCCAGTCAACGTTTCGCTCGAGTTCATCAAAAATCAGTAACTTGAGTACTTCTATTCTTATTGAATCCCATTAGATGACCACAAAATTTCCACGGTCAATAACCCCGACAGACTTAGCAACTTGACTAAGGTATAAACGGAGGGAAACTTAAAACCACTAGGCAAACGAAAATTTAAATCAGTAATATGAGACCTCCTCTCGGATTCTGAGGATGAGCAGCAATAAATCGGATCTGTATTTAATCCTGTTAAGGTGATACCTGTTTACTCGAAGTTGGAATCATTTTTTCGCAGGACATTTTACTACTAGGAAACCAAACTTACCCGTAAGTGATTCTCACCTCCTCCAGACCCTCTTCCGAGGTGATATGCAAAGTCAAATTTTGTTAACTTCGGTGGCTTTCCTTTCGTGATGATATCATCCAACACCTGTTTGGTTTTTTCCTTGTTTACCCAATTACAAGATTTTATTTATTTATTTATTTATTTATTTATTTATTTATTTATTTATTTATTTATTTAGTGAAAAGGAGTTTCCAAGATGATGAACTGAAGTTTCACAGACTGCCAATGTGAACTCTTGAGATGATTTGAGGAAACTTAGCCGTGATAGCTGATGGGGAACTAGGCTGGAAGTTCGGAATGCTTACTAGCAGCAAGAAGCTCGTAGCTGATTGAACCAATAGACTACACACAAGTGTTTTCACCCTCCCTTTCTTCCCAACGTTTTGGTAATGAATTGATTCCATCTGGAATAAAACGGATTCTAAAATGATGTCGATTCGGGGATTGTTGAAGAAGGATGGCTTGCTGACATTGTTTTGAAACAAAATGTGTAGCGCTAGTGATGGAATTCTCGAGTGCTATGTGCTTCCATTTCCAAATATCAACGCCACAGCTAACTGATGTGTGTGAGTTGGAGAAAACAGAACTCCTCAGACATGCCAGGATGTCGGTGGAGTTCAGATGTATGCCTGAAAGTATTGAGTCTCCCCTAATTCTTGTACAATTCTTGTATCCATAGTGTCTCATAGTGTTCTCTTAACTCCGAATCTGGAAATTCGTTGATTTTTACATGTTTACTGTAGTTTACGAGTTTCTTTTTCGTGAACGGGCTTAAGACGGCCATCATGCATCCCAGACGAGAGATCAACCTCCAAGAAACGCCGAAGCATGCTGTCCAGCCATTCAAATGAATGTGCAATTTGACCCGGTCACACAAAGATTGTCTAAAGTTTTGTAATCCTTGAGAGGGGAATTCATCGGCAAACCTACCATCAAATTTATTCATACAGACATTACAGCTTTACGGTATCCAAAACTTGGGCAATGTGTGTATCGATAAGCGCGTTCCATCTGCGTCTCATAGTAATCATCATCTTTGGTTTCGAATCGCACAAATTTTCCCAGTAGTTATAAATGTGTCCTGTTTTCCATCGTCAATGGTCAGAGAACTTAGGGTTGGATGGCCTTGCATTGAGTTCATTGGTTGATATCGTTGGTGTGGCAATGCAGAAATGTTAAGAAAAGTAGGAAAACGAGAAAAGCTGTTTTAATTCGAAAAGGCGTTCCAATCAGCCATTTACACATAGTACATTCGTTGACTACTGATCAGGTGGGAGTTGATCTTTTTGCCGAGTCTGGCAAGTGGCCTGTAAACATTTCGTCACGGTGCGAGGAGACATGGATGAGCCCAACCACAAAACTTTTTCAAGCCCAGTTTCGAGCTGGGCGAACTAAGAGAAGCACCTAGTCTTTTTATCGATTTGTTACAATAGTATGTTTTCCATCGGTAGAGATGGCTCAGTGGCCAGGGCACGAATGACCGGAGGGTACGCGGTTCGAAACCGACCTCTGCCTCTCGAAATTCCAGGCTTGAGCAACCTGGCAGTATCCCAGACCTCGTGCTTCCTTTGGGTAGCACGAGCGATTATTTATTACTCATTATTTATTTCGTCAAATTTCTGTCTACGAAACAGCTGTTCTGAGTAAGTTGAAGTCAACAAAACCTTCAAGTGTGTTTCTGATATGTTATGGCTCCATTAATGTTTTCCACTAGTTGTCAAGCACCCAACATATAACAGGTAATTGTCTAATACACTAAGAACACATGCTTGGAGGCTGTTTTCCACAAAAACTTCAGGAGTAAGTTTACCACACGACGGCGGATCACCAAACCGCAGGACGCGAAAAGGATAGTGAACACCTTTCACAAAGGAAGCTACCCACAAGTTCGTTGAGAACTCTCCGTCAGTCCACGATTGGTTTCGCTATCAAGTGGGCGCATTCGAGATAATGTGCACTGTTGGTTACACTCGACGGCTTGTGCAGAGCAGATGTGCAGTAACATAGAACTTGGATGTTCTTCACTCTATATTACTTTACTTTAAACAGAAGCAAAACGCGCTATTGGCAATATCTCTATGAATTTTAAGGGGTGAAAATCGGACAAGCAATAACAGAGCGACCAAGGGATCATATCACTGACTAAACGGCTAAAACTAATGGTGGCTAAAAATACCGGTTGCTAGCCATGCAATGCTCGTCTATTAGTGAAGAAACCACACGGTTTCGACTCCCGACTAGCCTTGCCATTCGGTGGGAATAAGAATTAGCCACCTGTAAAAAGTTCGCTTGCTGAATTTCGGGATTGTTTTTGACTCATTGAATTGGGAAAGTAGAATTTGAACGTGATATATTTTGCGTAGATCATGCTCTATCTTGTTACTTTATACATCAGTGGTTGGTTGATTTGGTGTTTTAGGCGAATTTTTTTCGCTACACAGGAGGTATTGCGTTCTCAAGCTAAACATGGAGTGCGTTTACTCATGCAATTGTGGATTATGTGATGCTCGTGGGGATTAGCTACAAATAGGTAGGATACACCTGCGTACGACAATGACAGATGCAAGTTGCTTGTAATTGTAAATAGCTTGAGCAATAGAAAGACCCTAATGCAGGGGCTGTTGACTTTGAAGACCCGTATTAGTTGTCCCGAAAAAGCGTTTTTCGAACCTTAGTTGTACAAATTACTTGATTATGTTTATCACACCAGCTAAACCAAGCAATTATCCCACCAACCACTAAAGCAACCCATATTTACCTCTCCACGTAAAAAGAGTTGTGCGTGGTACCAGAATTAATCTTTCTGTTCTTCCCTCATGAAAGTCAACTTTGAAATTAATTTTGTTCACATTCTTGGAGTGTGCTTGTTCTGACCACACATGAAACCAGTTTCACTAAGCGTGGGTCTGACAATCGAAACCAAGGAGACAAGTTTAAGGGATTTGGTGAAGGTTGGCGTTTTTCTTCCGGAGTGAATAAAGCAGTTTTTAGTATAATGATGAAAATTTTGCTCACTTTTTGCACAATTTAGAGCTTGACTTGAGTGAGTACCTTTTGGGAAAAAAACAGTTTTTGCCGAAATATACAGACCTACTGGGGTTTGGAATTTCACAGATAGGAACATGTCCCAGATATTGAAAAAAGTTGTATGAAATCGCAATTGTTCAATTTCTGCGATAAGGTCAATGATTTCCCTGGAATCGCAAACTATTTCCACTTCCTCTGGCCGTGGAGACTTTGAGCTTCATCCATGTGAACATTCATCGTTGAAACTATTCCTGATGATTTTGACAAATACACGCATTTGCAGATCAATTTGTTTTTTACAGGAGACTGAAGTGCATTTCTCGTTTAGGATATTCTTCAACTGAATGTGCTTCAAACCGGCCGCCTCAGATTCAGTTGGCACGATTTTCGAGATACCGCACTACATTTTCACAGAAGAAACTACTCACAAGTTTGCTGTAAACTTTCCGAGACCTGAAGACCGGTTTCGATCTTCGCTCATCAGGTAGGCGCAGTACCCGAGCGTCCATGAACTGTGTGTTCTACTTTGGCCCAAATTGGAACGATTTCAACAACTACACCCACTTGCAAATCAATTTGTTTTCCACGGGAGACTCAAGTGAATCTCTCGTTTATGATGTTTTTTAACTTAATGTCTGCGACATCTCGAATATCGTACAAAACACAACTCGAGTGTATCTGCCGCGTAATGTAAAACAGTGTGAAGTCGGTTAAGCAAATTAAGTGGGTTTAAATTATGGAAGCACATGTAATAAATTGGACGGACGGCTTACATTTTTTGAATCACTGGACACTTTTACAGATAGATAAAAAAACACGAGCATTTCGCACTTCACAGGGATACTTCACGGGATAAAGTGATAGTTGCTGAGGGAGGGAAGTCGAAAGCAAGTGTGCGTTTAAGAGATCACATGTTTACTACAACCGAACTATTGTTCCAGTTAATGCATTTAGCTCATTCGCTTGTTTTACAAGGTGGACGGTGTGACTGGAGAAGTCGAGATGATTTTTTATCAGCAGTTATTGAATGATATAGGAAGTTTACACTCACGTGGACATATGTGGAAGGCGTCCGACACGATATCGTGCACTGTGGAATGGCTTTGTTGCGCACGGGAAACTAGGGCCAATAACGGCAGATAATCAATGAAACACGTACGTTCCATTTTGCATATCGCACATCTCACTACGTTAGAAAATGCTTAAGGGATAACAAACTAAAAAAAAATATTTCATGCAGTGATGGATTCATTAGTTGTCCAACATTAATCACTCTAGCCAAGTCGCAACTGGGTGAGTTTTACTTTAGGTTTTATTATCAAAATAAATAATTTTGTTAAAGTGCAACGTATGAATAATATAAATGTGAAACTACTAGTAATACGATAGTAGTGCCTTCTTATCCACCAAAATCAAGCAAGAAATGCCATCTCATTGGAATTTTTCCAATTTATTGTAATGATAATATTGTAATAATAATAATGCAACTGATTTTTTCAAGATATTTTCTACCAATCAGGGCAGTTTTCTACCCCTGTAAAAGAAAGTGTTAACTTAACAGAGATTCGGAAATACAAGCTAATTTGCTGTACAGCTGACTGAAATAGTGGGGAAAACAGATGTACACAGAAATGTTACTTCGGGCTAAAACTTTAAGGGTTGCACGATTGATCAATATATGTTAGATAGAAAACTTCTTCTGTTTAACTTTTCAGCCCCTTAGCCACCTATATCGGAAACGGTCGCAATCACCTAAACGTGGGATCTTACACTGGATGATACCCATATTGGAAGGGTTGAAGTGCAATTGTGCATTCTGTTTTTCTTCAAAGTTGCTGTTTGGACACCCAGGTGGCCTTGGGGACGAGAAAGGTTTTCGTGCGTTTGTATCCACGTTCCGGATGGCAGTCAATTCTTCCTGACCTATGCAACTAATGGAGTGTCCTCGCGGTGGGGTTCTCAATAGAATGGCGGGTTTTTGTGAGCTGCCAGGACATAGCTGTAAAATTGAGCTAGTGTAATCAGTTTCATCCAGTTCACGCGAAAATCTGCTACTCCTTTGCTCCAAAACCCCAAATACTCCCGTATTTGTCCGTCAGTCCATCAGTCATTCAGTGAACGCACTCATCGAGTATATGTTAGTCGGCGCTGTACTCCTCCAACGTTGTCTGCCGAATCCACTTTAGACTACAGCTTACTCAAACTACAAGGATTTTAAAATGTCCCGTCAGTTCGAATGGACTTCAAAAGATCACTGAGACTGCACTGATTTGACGGTGCCACCAGCGTTGTGGCAGCGCTTCTGTTTAGTAAAAACCAGTTTCAATGGGGCGATCATGTTCAACACATTGTGCATCCTTCACACAGTAACCACAGATATTTTAACCCACTCGTGAAGCACCCGTTCGTTTGCGCTGTCGAGTAAAGAGCTAAGGCTTCTTCTGTTTTCTGTGGCTTGCAGTTCGCGCGATTAGAATCTACAGTGGGATTTGCGGCAATCGAGTATCCAATCAGAAGGGTGTTCATGGAGCACCACTTCAGCTGACAGTTCTCATTTTAAATGGCTAATCTGATAGTCAGAAATCCTGTAAACGCAATTCAGATTTGTACAAACTTCTTATTGTACACAGAAAACGATCAACTAAAAGCCTAAATGGAACATACTTCTCATAAGACTATTGGAAGCTTTTCGATAGCCCAGGACCAGTTTTGCCCTTCTAAGGGATCATTAAGTCAGTACAGTCTCCTGGTTTCCATGAAACTTGTGTTCCGTCCACTAAGTAGGCGAAATTCGCGAATTCGCGAACTGCAAACTATTTACGTTTTTCAGTTGCGTCTCTTAGGTACAGTTCACGAGCATCTATTAACCTTATCTTCTAGTCCCGCCAAGTTGTTTTGAGTCGCTCAAAAACCAAGCTACTGTACTTCGCCAATCGTCTAGTCACATTTTCGCGGCTGTTGATGAAGGCTGTGTGTTTGCCGACTAAAACGAAGTATGGAGATCTCAATGCGTGATTGTCAAGAACTGCTGTCCCAAGATTTGTTGTCCGGTGCTATGTGATATGGCCTCGCTGGAAACCGTTTTCCTATTGCTGGGGAGAAAAGCCTGGGAATGCGCATCCAGTCTGATGAATGGAAAGTGTTGTATCAGACTAGCATGCTAGCCGGTAACAAGCTTTATAATTAAATAAAAAAAGTGGTGAAAGAAATCTCCTTCTTGTCCACAGGACTTTGATGGAAGGTGCCTCTGAAGAAAACGCTAGTTTCGCTAACTAGTTTCAAGCCTATCGGTCCAGCCGTTAGAATTCGTGCTCAGAGAAAATTCTTTGTCTCATAAAGTTCTGTAGGTCCAAGCTCACTCCGCCCCCGTATATCTCGCCGAAACAACTAATGAGGGAATAGATTCTAAAACTCCAATTGTTGCCGCTATATGATTTGCGCTCATTTGGTGCCAGTTGTTTGATGAGGCCGCACTGGTGACCATGATAAGAGTTGTCAAAGTGGGCGTACTGTCCTGTTCATGCCTTTTACGATATGCCGCTGTTCGAGTGGACATGGATGAATGTCTCTTCCGTTGTGCTACTCAGTCTGTTACTCCAACGGGTTGTTTCTGCTGGGAACGTCGGGCACTGCCTGCTCACCCTTTGCTTCTGCGATGAGATTCTACCGTGAGGTGCCATAGTGTGTCCGTTTCTGCTTGCGTTTAACCCACGAGGATTTTTCGGGGTCTTAACGTTATTAAAACTTTGTATCGATGCGCCCACAGATGTAACTGCTGGGCCTGAATTGAAGACCCGTTGATTTTTTATGGCAACGATGACTTAAGAGGACACAATTAACTTATATCGTTCTTTCTGCACGTGGAAACAGGGATATTATTGGTTTCTTTAATAGAAAGTTTGAGAAAAACGAGGAAACTGCAATGGAGACCATTACTCTGTATTGCAAGCTGAAGCCAACTATGAAGATGACCAAATTGTCAAACGATTGTTTCACCCGCAATATTTGTTCTGCTATCTACTGCATCAAAGCAACTTCATCACAGTGATATTCGAAAGAGGTGGTGGTATCAGACGATGAGAACCAAAGACCGGAAAAATTACGAACAGTCCAGGAGACTGCACATGTACGTGCCAAAAAGGCCGACCGCGAACAACCGTGCATCGATAAGTGTTCAGTAGTTGTTTGTCTGTGTACATATATATATATATACACGTATATGCATACATANTATATATATATACTCTGCAAATGAACCCTAATTTTACTGCTATATGAACTAGTCAGCCATTTGCCAAATGACAAAAGTCTACTGACCCATTTAAAGGACGGCCATTTCCCAAGTAGACAGAAGTCGCGTTACGAAGGCAAAGTTATCCGCAAGGAATGTCAAATTGGGTTTGAAACATTCGTAATCGTAGTGCCGTGAAGGTTGGTACGGAGAGTATCGATTTGGTGACAGTGTACTTTATCGTTTTTACGATACGTTCGATATTTTAGAGTGGGCAAACTGGTATTCATGTGAACGCTCCTGTTTAAGACAGAGGACTTTGATACGGGGTCGCAGAACAATGCTCAGATCTCTGTGGAAACGGTAAATTTTTTTTACCTTGATTTACCTGATGGTAACCATATCAAAGGATGCATATTCATTTTTACCAGATCATACAATGTTTAATTGAATCCATCACGGACGAACGCCTTAAATACGTTGACAAAATTGCTTTGATTCACAACTTGACGAGAGACGGGTAAGTTTTACCTAGGAAACCAAATGAAAGCACGGACAACTTGACTCCCAGCATCTTGGACAGTTTTCACTGTTCATACGCATTTGGGTCAGTTATGTCAGTGTAAAGACTTGTCAAAAAGCCTAATCTTGGAATCACAACAGGTGGACTGGCCGTTTCTACGTTGCCTTGGGACAACAAAACACGTCGGCGGATACCCGAGCACAATCGGTTATGCCATATGCGATTAGCGCCGAGGTGCGCGTTTTCATCCAAATGTGAACCCCGTACCCGAAGTAAACCCGGAGATGCAAGATTGGAGGGCAAACTGTAGGTGGTCCGTACCACCCAGGGGACCGCTTTTTGGCACACAAACATGGCTAGCCAGGACTGTCCATCATGTAGCTACGTCCCCACAACGATAGTCATGGGCAAAGTTCTCCAGCACGGTTGTAGGCTTACCATTCTGATTTTTTCAGAGTATTACTGCAAATCTTTTACAAATGGATACACAAAATGCATCGAAATATAATGGAATAGATTGCGTCACAACTCAAATTACTATAGCACAATGCAGTACGAAACAAATTTTCAGATACCAGTGAAAAATCATGATTACGCTAACAGAGCGCATGTACCCATATTTTGTTGGACAGCAACTGAGATCAAAAGTAAGTCTGTTCATGCTGTGTGTATGGGAAGGGGTGAATTGTTGTTCATCAAACCTGACAGCTTTTTGGCGGATATTTTGTCTTCAGCGGACAGGAAGTTTTACTGTAGCCTCTCAGTCTGATATGTGACAAATTTGTTGCAGTGTGCCACTGTGTCCCTCCGATTTGATGATCTTTTTCAAGTCAGTCACGTTGTGGCTCAAATGTTCACGTTAGATACTGAGCAGTGCTGCTCAACTGGGTTGTGTCGTTTCCTCTCCGAATCGGTCCGACAGATCAAGATACAACCAGCAGTTTTGACCGTTGTCAGTAAGCAATAGTTTGTGTACTTCCTTGTTTCTCCTCGTGGTTATCTTCTTCCTGAAAGGTTATAAAAGAACTAAAGATGTGGGTTTTTAGGACTGCCCTCCGTTTATGATAGGATTGGCTACTATGCGGTTTGTCTCGTTGTGTTCTCCGTGTTTCTCACACTGGACTGTTTTGTCGGGTACTTTTACCTCAGAATTTTTTAAGCTTTTTGTTCTATACGGATCCAATGTACTTTTGGTAGCTTACCATGTGTTCTTGCTTTATGTTGACCTTCCATTCTCATCAAGAGGGTAAGTTAGTTTGAAAATGAAGCCAACTTGAATCCTACTTTTTGACTGAGTACAACTCCAAATTTTGTTTCTTGGGCCTGATCTGCAGTAACTTGGTAGCCGCGACTATTCTTTGACAGGTGAGGTCGATTCACACACTAAAAAGCCAGTGTGACGTGCTATATCTGCTGATTCGCCAATCTGTGATATCTGCTGCTGACCCACTCCAGTGCCTAATGCCGGAGAAAAAACACTCACAGGAGGGAACACAACCGCTATATTCCGAACAGGCGAGTGCGAGAGCGTGCGTACGTGCTAGTGCGAAAAGTACAACAGTTTCAAGCTATTTATTTGGAGGACACCGTCTGAACTTAGTCCAATACTGACGCACACTTCTGACTTTGGTACAGGGACGCGAAGTGCTGCATATTGCGGGGGCGTTGTCTGACCTTGATCAACGCCGGCTCACGCTGTCTGTGTTTGGTACTAGGCTGTGACACGCTGTATACTGAGGGGGCGTTGTCTGTCTGGTCAACATCTAGCCGAGCTGAGAGTCTCGGTGGATTTCGGGCATTCAGTGGTCGCTTTCAGGAAGCTGACCTTCTTGATACGTTGGCGCTGATTTAGGAAGCGAGCATAAGAAACCTGTATCCTCTTATCTGAACATTTTAAACGTCCCAGATTCCCTGATGTCTCCATAGAATAACAGGAATCGACTGTCCGCTGGAGAAAGCTTCGAGGAGGTCAGGCCAAGACGTGGCTGAGCTGGACAAGGTGGGCTAAAATCAGGTTGGGTGCTGTAGGATACTTACGTCTTCGTGGACAAGTTCCGTGCGATTTATAAGCCTAACGGGACATTGCAAATAACCAATCCAGACGTCTTGTTATTCTAGCCAGGCCAGTCACTCATTCAATCAATTCAGCAAAAGCTGATGAGCATTCGTGCACGCCACAGAAGCACGACGGAATGTGATCTGCGTTCAGGCATGATCGACGGGTGTTCACTAACACCTATCAGTCAGCCTGGATCAACGTCAGAAAGTCCCCTTTAAATAGCGTAGGGCCGTTGTAACTTTTGCTCTCGCACTGGCACGCACTCACGCTCTCGCACTCGTTTGTTCGGAATATAGCTGTTGTGTTCCCTTCTGTGAGTCTTTTTTTCAGGCATTAGGCACTGCAGTGAGTCAGGACTAGATACAACACATTGACGAAGCAGCAGATATAACACAACTCACTAAACTGTGATGTAATGAACAATGGGCGCATCAGTTCTTCTGGGAAACAAAGCAAGGATTTGCTCATACTTTTACGAAGTTTCGCCTCGTCGGAAAAAACTTAAGCTAAGTTCTAATATCCAAAGTTCCCGGAGCTATAGTTTTGAAGCGAAATTGAATGATTTTAGTAGAACATTTTGAAAATATGTCTCCACGTCATTCGGGTCACCGTGGGATGTATTATTCCACAAAAATGCGTACTGTTCGACTGAAAGATGATGTGTTCTGCAATTCATAAACACCTGGGAGTCGTGTGCATTGTTCGAGATAATGGCTGTCTCGGGGATAAGCCACAGCCATATTCACGAATCTAAGCTGAAAAAATGTTGTCACCACCATCTACTTACTGAGCATAATAAGTAGTGAAACTATTCGGCGGATTTTCATGTTTTAAACACTTGCGACATAAATATGGTGACCATTATGATCGCATGACTGGGATGTCTCTCTTTAACTACCCAAAACTCCGAAAGTGTCATTAACCTATGCCCTACTCGAGGGAACAAGCTAATTTATCTTGGCTTCTTTTTGCTAAAGCTCACTAAATGAGGAATGCAACATACTAGCCAATAGGTTTCGAGGTAAAGGTTTAGTTGCACTGTAGGCAACACTGACAAACCAAGGATTCCACTTTTGTAGTGACTTATCAGATGATAGCCAACGATGTGAATTGCTTGCTCACCCCGACGGTCTGATTTACTCTTTGACTACCCGGATGTTTACTTATCCCAGCAATTACTCGTACATCGGTAAAAGGTGCGACAAATGGAAGATCTGAACACTGGCTTGGAAGGTACCCAAATGCTTGAAGTAGTGGGGTAGGTGACGCCTAAATGGTTGCCACACAATTTTTCTCCTACTTCTGAATACTCCTCAGATCAACGAGGGGCTCTTATAGGCAAGCGGGCTATCAGTGTTTTACTGAACTTCGAGTCTGTTAGTTTCGTGAGTTTAGTATTCAGAGCATTATAACCTCTTTTTATAATGATATCAAAAACGGATTACTTTGATACTGGGTAATGAGGTAATCGTTCGGCTGTGGCATCACGAGACCTGGGATACTCTCAAGTAGCCAAAGCCTAGACAGGGGAAGTCGAGAGGCAGAGGTCGGGTTCGAATCACAGACCTTCCGGTCAGTAAATTCACGCTTTAACCACTTGGCAATCTCGCCCCATTGAGACCGCATAACAGAAAGTTTGTTTTAACCTTTACAGGTCACGTATTCTGTAAGTTGCCTAGCAATCATCAAGCTCGTCCGTGAACAGGCTATTCTTCTACACTTGTTGACTGAGATTTTCACACAGCAACATAATACTGTGATTTGTGAGCAGTACTTGTACAAAAGTGTCCCAATTTTGCACTTATTTTTTCTCCTTCGCTCAGCCTTCAAATGCCGGCAACACATTGTTTTTCTTCTAATCAGTGAGATCAATCAAGGCAGTACTAATGAGATTGGTTCAGTTGAACACCAAGTAAAACCGTATGAACGATATATTATGACTGATCCGAACAGCTAACAGGCTCAGGTAAAAGATTTCCTGTCGGTTAAGGTGGTCTACTTACGGATTTATCGGTGAAGCGGAGTTTGTGCATCTAGCTTCCATTTGTGGGTGATAACAGACAGATTTCGGTCTTGCTTGTGTTGCCTCGCGGCCGATGGTTAGAGCCGTTCATCTTCTATTTTCAGTTTAGTCACGGGGACAAGGGGAAGGAACACATTAGGCGGCGTAAAACGTCAAATTATATAGGCAGACCAAATCCCAATATCGTAAAACGGATAGTTATTAGCTGTTTATTCAAAACCTGTCAAATGATTAGTGTCACGGTAAGGCCTGAGTCAAAACCTCTGCACGCATTTTACCGGTTATTGATTCTTAACTGACACGACATCGACAACTGTCCGTGACGTGAGGAAGTGGACAACTTGTATGAGATAAAATCTCGCGATCGGTGGCTGTGGAGGGAGGTTTCAAATCAAACTGCCTTTTCGCTACTGAAGGTGACAGGTATTTATCTATCCCGTCAGTCTGTTTCATCGAAACGCTGTCAAAAGATTTCACTATTTGCAAGGTAGGAGCAGCACGCAAAATATGAGCTCGCTCTTATAGTTTTCCCCAAATGACAGTGTGAGGGACAAACACTCTTCTTTCAGCTGCTTGTGAAACGATGGGAGATGATAACTGAGGCGACCAGCATCACCGACTTCTGGCATAAAGTCAACCTTCGAACAAATTTTGGATCTTCCGCAAACAGGACTGAATCAGATGCCCATTCAGTACTACCACCAGGAACTCCATTCTGAACGATTGTTTTCGCCGCATTCGGGCAGAGAGGAATAGCTTTATTTGGTTGCCTGTCTTTCGAATTTTCAATGTTATTCGGAAATTCAAGCAGCCTCAATATTGCAGTTCTTAACGCGAACACGGACTGGATTTTCTCAAGTTAAAACCAGTGAACTTTGCAATCTGTTCCGCAAAAAGTTTCAAGGACAACTCTTAAACTATCCGGAGGTTGTGATTGGCCAGTTCAATAAAAATTGACCTAAACTACGTAAAATATGGCACGATATATGCTCGGTATATTTGTGCACTTTTTGAGGCGTAGTGCAATGAAAACCCGAGCAATTTTTAGTCTTCAAACTGTGTTGCTCGAAAAATATCTCCCTTGCGTAACATATCTATTCGTTTTCCATGTGATTTTAAAAAAATTCTAGAATTTACTTGCAGACACCTTTTTTGACAACATGATTATTTGGGATTTGTGACGCTCAGTGACTTGCAGCACTCGACTTTTAACGTAAATGCTGTCGTGCACACAGAGTCATGTGACCACAGAACGCCTACAATTACCACTCAAATGTTCAAACTAAGCTACCTGGTTCTGTGAAGCCTTACGTGCAGAGCAGACACCGTTTTGAGAGACTGGGCTTTTTAGATCGGCTATTTAGCCTTAGCCATGTAAGTTCTGTTTACAGAAAAAAGAGTGTGACAACTATAGACACCGTGAACTGTCTTCTAAAAGCACAGTCATACAGGAATAATAGCGATGAAAACCTAAAGGTTGCAATCCATAAAGTCGCGTTATTTGTGATCTCACAGCTTAACCTGTTCTTCAACGTCTGTTTCGGGACCAGCCGATAAAGAAAGTAAGTGGACTTTGAATTAAATATTTATAGGTACAGGTGCTATACAGATACTCTTCTATTCAAGGTTTGTTTGATTCACCTGTTCGCTGAATGTGGTCTTAACAACGGGAATGACACTCGGATTAACTTGGCCATCTTTCTGCTTTACTTTACTTAGGAAAGCAATTGAAGAGTAAGCCTCCGTTTCGCATGAATTATAGAGTTATAAAGCTTCACAGAGTTACTTTCCTGATGGCCCATCAAGCTTGCAGCAAAATACTCGTTCCCAATTGTCCCGAATTTCGACCGATAAGTGCACGACTTTGTGCGATCCACAGGCATTTTGTGACACATTCGTTCAGTCTTTGTGACTTTCGTTCAAGTGAATCAATTGAACTTCGGCGAATACTGAAGTCTTTTTGTGTAGCTTTTTTGTGGTCGTATTCCATAGATGAGCAACTCCAGCATTCCTGTTTGGTCCTGAGTTCCTCGGTAAACATCGTGGGCACTGCTGCCTCGTGTGACCCTCACTGGAGATGCGTTACAAATGTATCTAAATAAGTCTGCAACCGTGAACAACGTTCAACTAGACAGCCGAATCTTGTTGTTGATACCTGCAGCCTCGAGGATTTTAGATTAGAGAGTAGTTGGGCGGTGATGAATATTTTTCAGTACTGTCGTTAGTATGAATTATCATTTTTGTTGTTATCCAACAGCCATTTCTATTGGAACACTTACGCATTTGCTCTTGACTCCGTGACTTCAAACCATTTTGCTAACGGCCAAATGTTCCAAGATGGAAACCTTGTTACCTTCCAAGCACCATTTCTGAAGACGTTTTATTCTCGATCTCCTTTAGCTGCAGAGTTACTCTGTCCCCAATAAAACACAAATGAATTTAGTCAAATGTACTCAGGGCAATATTTTTTTTATATTTGTGAGCCAACAGTCCATGCATCCTTTAAGGAATGTTGTTTTATCTTGGATTCTATCATGCACAAGACCGATCCTTGACCCCCCTTTCGCTGATCCAGCTTTATTCAAACCGTCGCTCAAGCTACACTACTGACGAAGAAACAGTAGTCCCAATACTGTATTATTCCATCCACAGATTATTCGCACTCGTGGTTTTGTGGTGAAGGACGAGGGCAGTTTTCACAACTGCTCGAAATATTTGTGATTAGCGAATCTGATATATCACTCAACCGGAAAAAAGTTCATTTAATTTTTTTCATTTGTTTGCTGTTTATTTTTAGCGGTTAGCCACGAGAATTCAGAACCCATGTCCTTGTACAATGGTTTGAATAGACCTTCTGCTCTTCAGGAGATAATTTCTGGTTACGGAGCGAAAAATCCGCTCATCTGTAACACTGGATAGGTGCCTAAATGCCATGCTGCCCGAAAGAAGCACGAGGGCCGAGATACTGCCAGAGTAAGTCGAGAGGTTGAGGTCGGGTTCGAACAACGCATCTTCCGGTCAGTAAATTCGCGCTCTAACCACTTGAGCCGTGTCGCTCCGAATTTGTCCCGTGAAGCAGATACGAACCAACCGAGTGTAAGAGTATCAGACTATAATACGGATTACGAAATGCTTATCGGGGGTGAAAATATTTCTTCAGGCCGTATCCCTTTGAGTATATAGCACTCCATCCGGTGGCTTTAAGACCATTCCATACAAGCGGTTTGAAATAAAGCCAATACATTCAGGTCGAGCACTGAGTGTGGCTTAGAAGATGACAGAGAGAGAGAACGTCCTGTTTGTAGTGAATGGCACCCATTGCTGTCAGAACTTTCGGTCAGTCAGGATAACCGTTCGTAGAAATCAATAGTTTGTTTCAATCAATCATTTTTTGAAATCAAGATTAATCCCCCATTTTTACGAATCTTGCATTGATTGAAACACATCTGACTTACGATCATAGTAAGGAGTTGTCGACCATGACTGTTTTTGTTTCCCAGTTTTGTGCTGAATAGGGCTGAGTCTAAGAAGAACGCGTGCTTCAGTCCGGATTGAATTTTATGGTGCTTGGTAATGCAACTTTGAAATTATCGAGCGACACATGCACCTCTGGGCAATTTGTCTTTCTTCCCACTGTTTAAAGAGGCATTCGGAAATATTGATGACCTGGAACTGGAATGGATAATCTGTCCACACAAGGCCGTTAGGCTGAATGGAAAATAGTAGTAGTGTAATGCTGGATACTGCGGTTGAGACATGCGAGTAGTATGTGGTTTTCTCGTAAATCCGCTTTGCGTCTTTCGAAAAGTGAGATTTATTACGGAATTTGTGCGATTGCTTTGCAGTATTCATTCACATTCGAGTGATAGTCAATCAGTAACCAGAAAAGCTTAGGAAGACGCGTTTGAGAAGAAGACGGATACTTAGTTTTTATAAAGAGATGCATATGAGAGTTTTGCTTTCCTATCTAATAGTCTGTAGCTGTTCAGTTGGTGTTTTCCCATAGGTAACTCCGCAGCAAAGGCCTTCTTCCTTTCAGTAGTAGTATTGGTTGCCACGTTTTCTGAGAAAGAAAAAATCCACAACTTTTGGTGTTTTGACCAAACATTCAGGCGAACTAAGTCCAGACACACTCAGAAATAAAATTTTAGAATTCAAGTTTATGGCACAACAACAGCTTTACATGTTGACTAAACACGATCGTGATCTCGCAACTACAGATTTTTTGTCAAACCAGGGTAAGTTTTCTTTTGGATACCTGTTTCTGCTATCTGTTTCCTGATATTCTATATAACAGATTGTTAGGCCACAGGTTTTACCTTTAGGTGACTGGTCTTGATTAATCCATTAGGTGCGGCCACTACTGGGAAGACTAATTTTCATATCATTCTGAAGGCTTCAGTTTCCTCGAGGTGGTGTGAGACTGAGCAAGCCACTGCAGGGTTTTTTCAATAGAACGTTTAATCCATTAGGCAGGTATGCGCACAGGACGCATTGGTGCACATGTGCGATTTGATCGGCGTCTTCCTAGGTGGCACAGTGAGCTGTCGCAAGTTCGAGTTCAGTCCAAGTACTCTCGGGTTTTGCACCCAATATAAAGTACAATATAAAGTACAAACAAAAGTGTTCACTGCGTTGTTTCCTATGCTCAATTTGTGCCGTTCACAACGGAAAAGTGTTCACTGCGTTGTTTCCTATGCTCAGTTTGTGCTGTTCACAACGAAACATCATCGGTTGGGAGGGAGCAGAAACTGTAGTGTAGGGCGTAGCACGCGGCTGTCGAGCAATGTCTAAATTAGCGAGATTCACTTCAGTAAATGTCTTGACTCGAGTGTTTGCGTAATATTCTGACAGAAGCATGTTCAGCGACTTCAGTCGTTCTTTGTCACCCAATAGATCATGTGTAACTGCCGAGTGATTAGAGGTCATCAGTTGCCATGGAACCAGTCGCCGATTGATGTTCCATTATTCTAGACAAGCATCTTCAGCTCTCCTTGATGGTAATCACTCAACTGTTGGTTATACACAAAGGTTAGCAATTTTGAAAGTGCAACGCACTGGGGTTCAAGGAACTCTTGATTCATCGGAACAAAACACTCCATAAAACGCGATTTCACCACTCAAGGCATCGGTGTGACACCAACGGAGGATAGCTCGGGCGCCTGCTGGTGAATCATCCCTTTCTGAATTGACCGAAAATCAGAATGGGGCAGTCAGTTGCATCCCTAGAGAGATGAAAAATCCTCTAATTTAGGCCAGCAACTAGACAATTTCAGCATTTCCCCGGGACGTGGTCTCTCTTGGGTGGAGTGGCTATGGAAGCGGTTATTCCAAGTTATTTGTCGAGACCTTCTTCTAGAACATTATTACATCTTGTGGGTATTTTAATTTTCCGCCCCCCCACCCATTAGATGTTGAGACAGGTAAGAATTTGCACATGTTTTAGTAAGGCGCCAAAGCTCGTGGTACCGTTCGACAACACATATCGAAACTCCAAGGAGAAATCCAATTTCACCAATGGTTTCTTAAACTTCGCCTGATTTCAGTCCTCGGTAAGTCAATTTTCTAAACGCTGTGCATGTTTTCTTTCTAAGCGCCTTTCTTCTCCGCTGAGAGGGGTAAATGTGCTAACTTCTTACCTTTTTACCGCCAATCGATGAATCAATGAATTGCGCTTACGCCGAACAATTTTGCCGTTTTGAGCAAAGGCCCGAAATTCTCATCCTACTCTACAACAGCAATTCAAAGGCATCCTAATCAGTCTACGACATAATGTGTTACATGCGGTAGAACTAATGCAGTGGGAGAATCGATTAAGAACGCTTAAACGCTTTAATCGCACGGCTAGCAACCTGTAAGCAGCAGAAATTCATTCGTGTGCTAGTAGAAAAGTTAACTGACCGAGTAATTGATTGGTATGATTCGGCATAAAGCCAGGATCATCTGGATATTGGACTATTGCATGAAAGCGGCTGGACAAACGGACCAAAGAGAAACACTGTCGTGGAAAGCGGGGAAATGCCAGTTGGTGTACAGTCAGCTAGGGTGACACACAGAGGAATACTAAACGATTGGTCGAAATAACACAGCTACTCACGAAGCCATGAAATCGGACAATTGGCCGACGGGAACCGCATTCTCCATCCGGAATATCGGTTCATTGAAGAAACCGCACGCAGCAAACAGGTGATTATGGACAGCACGCAAGCGGTCATGCTTGACAAATAAACAGTACGTGCAGACAGACGTTTGTACAAATGTTCGACTCCGTTTTGTACTATGCTAAATTCGAGCGTGTCAAAATAATCCAATTAAGTATCCTCATAATTCCAAATTCTAAGCTTTAATAATAATTTTTAATTAAATTAAATTTCAAGAGTAGTATGCCGCTGTATGCCGCTGCTCCTTCAGTCATTTTTGAAGGTCACCAGGAGCACTTCAAAAACGCGTTACCCAAATGAGCATGAATGACATTTGCAGTGAAGCGCGCGTCACTTTCTATTATTTTCACGAAACTTCCTTGCTTATTGCCGAAGCACGGCTGTTATATCTGACTCCCACTCCAGTGCATGGTGCCAGAAAAGAGCTCGCCGACAAGGAACACAACAGCTTAATTTCAAATAAGCGAGTGCGTGCGAGTACAAAAGTTACAACGTCCCCGCACGATTTAAAGGACGAATTTTGACATTGATCCAAGCTGTCTGATTGGTGTTTAGTAAACACCCATCAACACTGATCGTGCCTGATCACATTCGGTCGTGCTTCTGTGGCGTGCCTGAACAGCTTTTGCTGAATTGATCGAGTGATTGACTGGCCTGGATGTTTGCCGGCTTTCCCATTGAGATTTTGGTGGTCTTTTAGGGTTTCAGTGTGTTCCGGGCGTTTTGGAGTTACTTCCAGAAATCTGACCTTCCTGATACTCGCTTGGCTCAACTGATTTTCCTTCCAGTAATGGCAACCAGATGGTTTTTTGAGCAGTAACTTTGGAATAACTTAAAGCTTCATAAGAGGTAGCCGTCTGTCTGATGAATGCTTGCAAAACCTCGGTTGCTTTACCGACATGAGAGGGCTTTAATGTTTGTAATGTACTACTCATAAGGTTGCTGAAAATCCATCGACAGCCCACGACCGGTTTTGCCCTTCTTGGGGCTCATCAGGTAGGCGCAGTCCCCGGGTTTCCGTCAATCTTATGTCCTACTTGAAACCAAATTGCACGAAATTAGCGAATATACACTCATCTGCCTGTGAACGAGAGATTCAGCTGGGTTCCTGTTGAGTCTCTCGAAAGAACCAAATTAGTTTGCAGATGAGTGTATATTCGCTGACTTTAATGTCCTTTAAATTGGGTTAAATACTTGTGACTATTCGGATGGTTGAATTAAAGCCTTAGTCGTTAATTGCCAAAAGCAGTTGCTGATACCAACAATGCAAACGCAGGCATATGAAAAGTTAATTATCCGACCTAAGACGAACGCGCTCAGAACGTAAACATTCTTTACTTCAGGAATACATCCACGATCTATGTTCTGTAGCACATATGATGTCGCAGCTAGGCAGTGGGACAAAGCCAGCACGATACTTCTTGATGGTCGTCCTGAAAAGTTGTCTAGTCCGCTACAGTCGGGGTGAATAAGTGCAAGGTAACACAATTCAACCGTCATCACCAACAGAGTCAGCAACGAAAAGTTTAAGGTAAACGCTCTCACAGCGGATGTGCGTGCAATAACAGTCTTACATGTTTGTACCCAATAAATAGACTATATTCACGAGTATACATGCGACGTCGCAGGCGACAGTTTTTGTAGCTGAGGAAATGAGATGTCCGGTCACTCACATGGTCGCAGCAATTAGCAAATGTCCACTGAACACGTTATCGCAACAACTTCTCCGGTTAAAAAATGGTGGTGTGAATTTGAAAGCAGGAAAATTTCTAGAGTTATTAATGCAAATTTTTGAAAGTTGAATGATCGCTGTCATCACGCGTATTGGATTGCGGCAAACCGTTTGTTTCACGGTTTTTTTGTCAAGATTTTGAGAAGATTCCACTAAGCGTCTACAAAGGTGGAGGTTTACCTGGTTGAATGTGAAGGGTTCGTACTTCACTCGCAAAAAACTCAGATTCTGATGATTTTTAAACCGCAAAAATGCTCACCCTTTCTCAACACTAGCACAAACACCCCGTTTGACATCGCTATGTGAAAGTTCAGTAAGATATCGCAATAGTATGTGAGATTTTCAAAGTTGGAAACCATCAAGTAACCCTACAGCCAGCTGCGCAAAGAAAGTGGATAAACTAAGCCAGAGGTGAGAATCATGCCATGAGGATGCCGATAGTTTGAAGCAACCCTACTGTGTAACTGACGTTGTACCCTCAAAGCCCAACATACTTTTTCAAAAGCTGGCCTCGTTTCTTCATTATCAACCCAAAAATGCTATTTTCAAGCCCACCCACTGACTGTCTTTGTGCATACGTTTTCGAAAATTTGGAACAATTTGCCATCCCTCCAATATTTTGCTGTACCTTACGTTGAAGAGTGTTTGGCGGCACGGAGCATGTCATGTTATGACACCTAACGCGGAGTCTGGTAGTCATGTTTACACTGCCTCAATGAAGATCGATGAACTTTGAATTTTCTATAATAACTGGATTAAGAGCTGTGTGCTGTCAACAAATAATACTGTGGTCTATGGAAACCTGATGAAAGCTCGACTTTTTGAAACATCCTGCGACTACCGCTACGAAAATATTTGCATATTTAGAGACAGCCGTAGGCACAACTTACATATTACAAGACATCAATACACCTAAGGTCTCCGTGTTTTAGCGTAGTTTGAAAAAAAAAGGTTTTGCATTGCACTGAGTGAGCGATTCGCGTGAATTTTCCGTAGGGATGCGAGAGACAGATCAGTGATCAAGGTGTGATCTGGATCGTCCGTTGTTTGAACACATTCCCTCAACTGCCAGTGTGTTGGCTTGGACAACCTGGCATTATCCCAGCTCTCATGAGTCCTTTGGATGTTACGTTTAGACGCGTTTTACGACTGGGTGCAAATGGGTCAAAGATAGTTCAAAATGCTTCCAAGAGGCGAATTGCAGTGGAAGAAAGTTCGGAGTAATAACTGAATCATTAGCCTTGGTTCTGGAAAATTCCAAATCAATTTAACTTCTTCACGTGATGAGGGGCAATACATTTCGAGTATTGGCTTGGACAGGAGGAGCAGAACCATTAAGCTGCGATTGAAAGAAACCTGTAGGATCAGTTGCTACTAGTGAAAGAAAGAAGGCATCCGCTGTGGAGTTATTTATTAGAAAATGCCAACGGCACAGTTACATACTATGTGACAGGGGAGCAAAATGCTCATATGCAACTTGTTTACAAAAACTGAATATCCATCTTCTCCTTGAACACGTCTTCCTGAACTTTCCTGCATATTCATTGACTGTTGCTTAAATGCAAGCAAATGCGACTCCACAAGTTCCGTAATAGATTTCACTTTTCAATAGACGCGAAGCGGATTTACGAGAAAACCACATACTACTCGCATGCCTCATCAGTAGTATCACCGTCACATTAGTACCTGCTAAATGACCACCAGCGTACGCAGTGTCACTGAATGTTTAGGAAGCCATCACTCCAAATCTGAAGTCACGTAGAAACCAAGCCATGTTGACAGGAGTTTCACGCGGTCTGAGATATATTTTATTACACAGTGGGTACCAAGTATTATGTAGAAAAATCGCAAAAAGGCAGTCCAAATAAAATATATTAACGTTTCATCACCAAGCGAGGTGACATCGTCAGTGCAGGGTTGACGATGTCACCTCGATTGGTGTTGAAACGTCTGCAACCCAGCTGTCAAGCTCGGCGAACAGACGAACAACCAAGCAGCGCACCCGGGCTACCTACATTCCAAAACATTGCCAAGATTTACTAAGTCTGAGTGAATGTTGCTAACAGGGTATACAATATATCAGGTTCTGCACGATCCAAATCGATCCGGGATAACATGAGGTGTTGTTTTTTGCCACCTCTTGTGAGAAGGAGTCCTAAAAATTCTACACACTGAGGAGGATCTCCGGCTGCGTTCTGATACGAACTTATGAGTACTTACTGCAGTAATCAGTAGTACACTCTTGAAACTGCTTCGCATGTTTGTAGCAAGCGCTGTGTTAGTATCCGAGTTTTATGAGACAGAATAATAAAAAGGGCAAAAGTGGTCGTGTTCTTTAATTCTGAAACAGTTAGTTGTTCACCTAGCAAACAAAATGAACTCGTACAACAGAACGCTGTTGTTTCCGCAGCTGAACAGACGACGAGGAGTCCATGGGGGCTGTCTGGTCCGAATTTGGAGATATGAAGACCGACCATGTGCGTCGTGCGATGCGGTGTGACCATTTGACCAGTCACATGCCTTCATGCGAAGTGAATTTTAATTTATCATTTTTGAATAATGTGCTCCCAAAGAAGACAAAATCTCAGAGCTGCCGACCCAGGTGTCTAGCCTCGGAGGTGCGTCGAAACAGCAGCGCGCAAAAAACATGAGACAATCACCTGATAGGTAAAATCAAATGTGTTGCTTTTTTGTAATTTGTACAAATGCTGTGCTTTTGAGGCGAAAAGCAGGTACACAACTATCCTCAATATGCTTTCATCCGTGCGGGTTCTGTAAACTTCAACATTTAGGATGTATTCTATGGGTGTTGAACGTGGGTCAGTATAACTGGTTCTTTATTCAAATTTATCGTAACTAACTGATCATCTCCTGATGGTTTGTTCATCTGTTTTCAAAGGACTCAAAGATATTGGTAAATCAGTCTTTCTCCCCAAAGTTTGCTTCGTTATTCTTCCATATACAATAAAACAGTTCGACCAAATTATTTATTTATCGCGCAGGCTCAACGTACTGACATTTGTACTTAATATAGGTGATATTCTGACAACCTCTCAGCCAATGTAATCACGGCTTTCCTGTGGGCCTGCAAGACTAAGTATCAAGTACAGTGAACGTCCTGCTAGACAGGATCATCTGCTATGTCATTGTTTAAGTGGTTGCGGGATTTTTTTTAACCGAGGACTGCGGAAACCTATTCGAAATTGGTTTTCTCTGGTACTGCACTTTTTGACGTCAACATTTTAACGGAAATAAAGTTTTCTGACTCTAGTCTAAATTTGTAAGTAGATAGGCGGCCGAAGATAATCACTAAATTATCCAATCCCAAAAAGCCCTTCATGAAAAAACGGCCTGGTACTCTGGGGCTCGGCAAAAAATGTGAATGAACTACGCTGGTCATGATGATGAACTGTCATCTTCTGGGAGGTTCCATTTTTAAATAGACACATGTTACCGAGGGGATTGCTCCTGAGCATTACTTATGGATGCAGACGACAATCCCCTGACAACCTCTTGAATTTATAGTCACGAACTATCCAGAAATGCATTGTCCTGACTAGTCTGCCGAGTAGATTATTGCAACTTGAGGCACTGGTTTTTATTGAGGATACCAATATCCCCAAAAAATCTGTTTTCTTGTAAAAAGCGGCAACCATAGTGGCTAAGGGTACGGTCAGTTAACTTAGTCGGTCAAATCGGTCACGGGGAAGCCCGTAGAACAGGGCTTGTAGGAATGGCATTGACATTCTGGTAAGTTCGAGAAAATTCCGGTAACCAATTACGTACGTGCTGAGTACGTCTAACCGCATGTCCCGCATGTCATATTATATATATTTTTAATTTAATATACATACATACATACATACATACATACATACATACATACATACATACATACATACATACATACATACATACATACATACATACATACATACATACATACATACATACATACATACATACATACATACATACATACATACATACATACATACATACATACATACATACATACATACATACATACATACATACATACATACATACATACATACATACATACATACATACATACATACATACATACATACATACATACATACATACATACACATACATACTTACATACATACATACATACATACATACATATTTAATTGTGTACTCTTATTACAGCTCGTGAGATGAGGGGTAAGATAAACCCTTATGCTGTGAACAGTTTCCATTATTTTATTGGACTCAATGTCCAAAATGTGTTTGGGACGATTTACAATCCCATTAAAGGAAACTCTGTATTTCACTCAGTAGTGCGTACTCTCATTTCGTTGTATTGTTCGGTGCTGAGTCAGGCAACAACGGAATCACGTGACGGAACACACGGATGATCGGCACTCACTGAAGACGTATCTGCCGGTAAGGAAAGCTGAGTTCGTTGGTCAGATCAGTTCACGCAGGCTTGAAAATAAACTTGAATGCCACGACGTGCAGCATTGCCGGAAAAACATGCAATTGAAAATGGACTGGCTAGATTGAAACGATATAGCAATAAGATGTCAGTGTCGGTTTTTACATTAAGATCTTAAGGCTATCTGTGAATTAGTTCATATTCCGGCACCTTTTTACTTCACTGTGATGGCTCCCACTGGAAAATCTTATGGCACGTGTGTAACGGCGGTACTACTGATTTGGCATGTGAGTAGTGTGTTCTTTCCTCGTAACTCTGTTCCGTGTCTCCTGGAGGGTGAGGTGTGTATAAGAACTTGTGGAAGCGCTTCGTAGCATTCGTTTACAATTGTGTGATGGTCTACAGTGAATATCCACGAAAGCTCGAGAAGACGCGGAGGTCCCAAGTCTTCGGGACCCGTCCAAAGCCAAAAATCATCAAAAAAATCGGAGACCTTGGTCCGCACATTTGATGTCCTACAATCATAAAAACAATAGAGGACTTACTATATCCAAGTGTACGTGATCCTTGAGACTGGGTGATATAACATTGTGGTGTTACGCAATGACTTCACCAGAAAGGTTTACGCCAGAGTGAATAAATCAACCGATGTGCGGGAACTTCCCTACAACCTCCAGGTCCATCGCTGAATCGCAGGAGATATGCTCAAAGACGGTACCTCCTGGTATTCATCAATTGTCTTAGAATTTGGCCCAACAAATCCTCACTGTCAGCTGGAATGTGCGTGCTTTTTGTCAGGGTAATTCAAGTCGCTAAGCATAAAGTGGTATTACTAGGTTTCCCAGAGATAAGTGACATGTACAAATAACTGAAATGAAAGTTTTGTTTGAATGCTGCATTAAACATTCTGACATCATCTAAAACGTCCGGATTACCAGACACCTGCGCTAGCTGAATACACTGAATTTGCTTAGAAAAAAACATTGAAAAATGTTTGTTTTAAAAATCTTCCAATGTGGGGCGAACTTTTAAAAAGGAAGTGCCATAAACACTCAGACGGGCAAGAGTATTGGTCAGCAACAAGTATGGGGAATCCTTGGCATGGTTGAGGCGTGTATGATGCCACCCAGTTGAAAAAACCTCCGATCACGGATCAGTCAGTGAATGCAACCAATCATGAACTGACTCTTTCGAGAAGCGAGGCCAACCGGCCACAATCTAGGTCTATTTAAAATAACATTTCAGGAGCGGGGAACCTGCAATTCGCTATGCGTCAGACGACTTCGATTTTATTATATTTAGCCACTGCAAAATGATTAGTTGACAAAGAGAGCGACGTGAATACCAGTATTACCATTATAGAGGAACAACAAGGATTGTAATGTCGCAACCATGTATGTTCGGTACGCAAGTAAGGCTACAAAGACAGTCTAACTTGCATTACGGCGTGCATGTATAAAAATTGATCCAGCGACGGTGGATAAGGAAGTCGCCTTTAGTGTTGAACTGCATTAATTGCGAAACCAATTAAATGGCTCCTATGAACGACACAGTACAGACAGTTATTTTATTCAAAATCAAACGAATTACTCCGTTTTTATGTTGCAGCCTTATCATGTTTCTAAAAGATAGTATAACAACGCGATCATTTTTTTCACATTCATTTGGGGACGTTTGACTACTTTTAATGCGGCATTCCAGCGGCGCTCACTGCACCACATCGTTTTACTACTTATTCTATAAGTTCATATAAGTAGTAAATGGTCTTGGTTAAAAAACACTGAGATAAAATATGTACAGAATGTAAATATAATCGGACTTTACTAATTTCTGTAATCTTATATACAAAAATAAAAACTTTCACCCAAAATGTGTTTTTTGTGGGAGTAGAAAACGTGTGAAATTTTCCAAACAAACAAGCCATTGCTAGGTTTTTTATCTTGATGTAGAAAGTAAAATTACTTAGGATTTTCAGGGCGATATTAATTGCAACTTAGTAGGAACAGTCGGTGAAAAAGTGTGGTTTAGAAACACACTAGCTTAATGGTGATGTTAAAAAACATGAATTTTGCCTAAACAGAGAACTGATGAATGACTTCATAATGAGGACTAACTGTTATTCCTACAAACTCATGTTCTCTTTACCCTTTGTAATCGTCAGCGTAAAACTAGGTTGAATTCAAATCATATCTTACTAAGCATTGTTACATCGTCATTTATTTGTATATTTATAAATTTCCTTGTGTGCTTGCACTCAGGTGTTTACATAATAACATAGTTATCGGTTTAATATGCAATTTGTTTTTTGCAACTTTTCTGGCGCAGTACTAATCAATTTTAAACAATTTTTTTTACAGAGAATACTATAAAAGGTTAGTGTCACGAGCTGAATATATACATAAGTTTGAAGTTTCCGCCTGTTGTGTATCGAAAATTTAGTTCACCTTCAGACCATGTGGAGATAAACCTGTCCCCTAAAATGTTTGCAGAAATTCAAAAGTATTTGTACAAAGATAGATGCATCGATTTTTAGTCAAAGCTTAAATTAAGACAGATATTAGATCCAGCATGTCAGCACTGAGAGAGGACCCCTCTGGGAGTCTCCCACTGAACGTTTTCACTGATTTCTTCCTAAACTGCACATTATGGCTTAAACATCTAGTGTTAGGTGAAAAATGGTAATTTTTTACTCATATTAAAGCATCTATTATATGTTTTTACAGTGATGTCAAAAGACGGTGAGTATTTGTTTTTTTCCGAGAGTATAGAGATGTTTAGACAAAACTATAAAGTTGCAAGATTTTCTTATTTTTTCCGTTTTTTATTAAATTTCTAAGTATTAATCACTTCTCATCTGTAATTCATTTTGAGATTTCAATGGCCTTATTTATTTTCCACGGAAACGTGAACCAAAGAGGGGGCTCTTGGAAAAACGACTGTTCTACACGCGTATTTGGAACGTAGATTTATAGCTACCAACATACTTTTGTTACTAACAACTGGCTACTGATGACAACGGATCTTGATTTTGTGAATAAATTAGTTTTTAAAATGCAGTCAAAGAAGCATTCATAAAACAGCTAACGAACGCAACGTTTGTGATCTGAGTGGCATTTTTAATAAAAAAAACCCAAGGATATTGCTCACAAAGATTTTCATAAGTCACTAACATTTATTAGGGAAAATTTTTAAAAAAGCAGTATTGTGTTGCTTCTGTGGCAGTTTCAGTTTTGCCCACAGTGCTCACGTCTTTGGGTGATTTGCAAACACAAAAACCTCTTGTTTGGCAGAGATTTACGACGGGCCCTGGCATGTTTGTTTTACCTGGACATCGACTGGTGCACAGGCGAACTTCTGCAGAACTAAAGCTTTCGAGTAGTCCCATATACGACAAGTTGACAGTGCTCTAAACAGAACAGAAAATTCTCAACCCACGTAGATGACACATTTGTTGTAAAAAGGGGATAAGATTAAACGTATTCTTCCACTATTCGAACACTTTGGAACCCTCAAATTAAGTTTCACATGGAGCTAGATTCCACATCGGGTACACAACGTTTCCTTGAGTGCGTGACACACAAGAGTGGTGGGAAATTAAAAACCACTTTTTACTAGGAAATCAACAGAAAGCAGAGTGGTCTTAAACTACTCCTCAGCACATCCAAAAGCAGTATATGCTAGCATAGCCTCAGCGATGTTTAGGAGAGTGAGAGCGCTGTGTACGGAGGAAGTCGACCGAAGAGGAACACAACTCCAGGTAGCGGGTACCCACACCACAGCGACTGCTGGCCGAAGCGGTGGAAATCGCCAAGCATCCCAGTGTGAATAGAATAGAGGGGGTAGAACTTGCAAACGTGTGGAGAGCGGCCTTAGATTAGCCAAGATGACAAGAGTATAAAAAAGTACAAAATTTTAGTAGGGCTGGATAAAATTAACCATTCTTACACTTCCATCCCCAAACCAATTGTCCCGACACCTTTTGACGAACACAGATGAACGAAATCTGTGGACGACCCTGATCTGCCTCATAGTTTGTCTAATGCAGTACTCGAGATATTGCAATATGGATTAATGTTAGGCGGAATTCCACACGGATCCCTGATTACTGTGCGCAGTCAGGTGCTGCTACGACTAAGAAGTCCATTCCACGCAAGATTAACCGAAAATTTGGGACGCTTGCCGGTTCGACATCAAGCCGACATCTGATTGGTCGAATATCAGGACCCAGTGATGGCCCGATGCCGGTTGCCGATGGCACACCCAGAACAAGTCAGAAATTCCAGAAAGCTATTGCCGCCTACGCAATATATATGAAGCGCTGTGCAAGTGTTCCTGACTGGGTTTTGTGTGTGAACATTTGGTGGTTGTTTTGACGTGAACGGTAGCTTGGGAGGCTCAGACCCAAAACTAAGCTGAGAAAAATACCGTTTAGCGAAAGGGAAACCACGATGTAAATCGGATTTGATCAGCTCCGAGAGTTATTGCAGCAGCAACAAAAGCAGTTTGAAGAAGTGCAACTGAAGCTAATTCTAACTCAGAGACCGCATATCCGGACAGCAGTAGTCAGTACTGGTGGGTCTTCTGTTTCCCCAAAAATGCCACCGCGGCCTTAATTACGGAGTTCACCTTCGACCTTCTTTCTACTCACACTTTTGACTCCTGGTTCAAGAGATATGCAGGCATGTTCGAGACTGATTTTTCCAACTTTGATGATGGATGGAATGTCGGATTATTGCTGCGAAAACTCGGCATACTGGAGAACAAGCGGTTCACTAATTTTATTCTCCCCAATCTGCTCCGCGAAATCAGCTTTGATGAAACGGTCAAAACACTGTCTGAGATATTCAGAGATCAAACTTCGCTGTTCAATATTCGTCACCAATACCTAAAGTTGGTCAAGAAAGATGAGTTCATCAAGTTTGCCTTTGTTGTCATTCAGGAATGCGAGCGCTTCAAGCTCAGCTAAATGGTGGAGATCCAGTTCAAGTGCCTCATTTCTGTATCCGTTATCCAGTCGTCCTAGGACGCTGACATCAGAACCCGACTACTTAAGACAATTAAACAGGATGCCGAAATGACGTTGCAGAGCCTCACCAACGCCTCATCAACCTAAAGCACGACAGGGCCATTATCGACTTGTTGCCTTTTACTTCAAGCAGCTGTGTACAGGCAGTGATGTCCAACCCACCTTAGAAATCTGACAGCAAGCCCGATCGAAAAAAGAGCAAGCCTCCTACAAGTTGCTGGTACTGCGATGAGTAACATGTTGCTCGTTATTGCAGGTTTAGGTGTCATAAAAGTGCCAGGTGCAGTCACCGTGACCATAAAGAAGATTTATGTCAATCTCAGAGGCCATAGCCAACCGCACATCGCCGTGCAGCTAACAAATCGCGGTCCAACTCGGTGACGGTGACATTCAAAGTTGATTTTTCTTGCCGAAAAAAGTTCGTTACGGTTCGTACCAATAACATCCCAGTTTGTTTGCAGCTTGATACGGGCTCCGACATCACGCTGTTCAGTGAAAAAAACATGGAACCAAATTGGTGAGCCGCAGATCAAACCGACCGAACATTGGGCCCGTAATGCTTCTGGTGGTAAACTGAAGTTGATAGGCGAGGTTGAGTGCTCCATTATCTTCAATGGTGGTAAACTGAAGTTGACTGGCGAGGCTGAGTGCTTCATTATATTCAATGACTCGACGACACAAGCCACGTGCTATCTGACGTCATGCTCCAAACTTGAACTCGGGGCGCTGGATTCAATCGAAAAGCTGAATTCGCTGGAGAAACCAATTAATTCTTTTTGCAACCTTACACACTCAGATCCCGCCTGGAGAAACCAATTAATTCTTTTTGCAACGTTACACACTCAGCTCCCGGAGATGCCCTTGACCAAAGTCATTTTTCGAGGCATTTACTTGTGAACTCTCTACAAAGTTATGCATCTATATTCACCGACGAGATTGGACGTTGCACAAAAGCAAATGCCAGTCTATGCGCCCTCTCCGCTGCCAAACCAGTTTTCAGGGAAAAACGCCCAGTACCGTATGCAGCCTTGCCTATAATTGCCCAAGGACTGGAACGACTACAGACAGCTGGTGTTCTCCAAACGTCCAACGGCTCTGCTTGGGCAGCATCCATCGTGTTAGGGAAGAAGGCTAATGGGATCATCCGGTTTTGTGCAGATTTCTCCACCGGTCTCAACGCTGCGATGGATACCCTTCGCCTCTTCCAGACGATTTGTTCGCGAAACAGAATGGGGGGAATGCTTTGCGAATATTTACTTCGCCAATGCGTACCTCCAGGTTGGAGTTGAGGAAGCATCCTGAAATCTTCTCACGATCAATACGCATCGACGTCTGTTCCATTATACTGGACTGCCATATGGTGTCAAAACAGCGCCAATCATATTTCAACCGATCACGGACAAGATGCTGCAGGATTCCCTCCGGCGTTCCCGCCTATTTGGACGATCTCATTGTTGTGGGTTCCAATCCCCACGAATTGTGGCGGCAACTTCTTTCCATGCCTGGCCGTATTGAAGAATATGGCTTCAGAGTGCGCCGGGAGAAATGCATCTTTTTCATGCGGTCGATAAGGTACCTTGGGTTCATCATTGACGAACGTGGCGGCCGTCCAGACCCGGAGAACATCAAAGCTATCAAACGTATGCCAGCGTTCACAGGCATGACGTCCCTCAGGTCATTCCTCGGTCTGGTCAGCCACCACAGTTCGTTTTGGCTTGCCATGCATCGACTCCGAGGCTCAATAAACCAGCTAACTACCGAAGACCACAGGTGAATATGGCCAGAAGAATGCCAGCACGCATTTGACTCTCTCGAATCAAATTTGAGTTCCGATTTGCTACTCACGAACTTCAAACAATTTCTGGAAGTCGTTTTCGCGTCGAATGCCTCGAACTATGAAATTGGCGCGATCATTTCACACGTTTTTCCCGACAGCAGCCAGCAGGCCATTGCACATGCGGCCAGATCCTTGACGTTAGCCGAGCGCAACTACAGCCAGATAGAATAGAAAGCCTTGGCGATCGTGTTCGTCGTCAAAATGTTACATACAATACTCTACGGCCATCAGTTCACTCTGCCGACCGTTCTTAAGCCACCTCTTGTTGTGTTCGGCTCGAAGAAAGGTATCCTAGTATATACTGACCACCACCTCCAGCGATGGGCCACTCTGATCCCGGAATATGATTTCAAGGTCATGTACCGGTCCACCACTGGCCTCGGACAAGTCGAGGCCAATTGATTCAAGTGGTTAGGAACCAGAAGGCACCGTAGTCCCAAGTATTTCCATGGAACCGGAGAGTAAACACGTAGTATCAGAAGCGAGTTGCATCCTCCCAGCGACTGCCGAAATGGTCCGCTAGGCTACCCACCAAGACCCTGTGCTGCAGCAAGCCAATCACTGGCTGCGTACCTATCCAAAAGACGAACTGAGATCTTACTTCAACCGGCGGGTCGCACTCTCACTAGCTGACGGATGCCTTTTGTTTTCTAAACGTGTCGTCATCTCAAAGAAGTTACAACTAGCTGTCCTGAACGAGTTTCATTAAGCGCACCTTGGAACAAACAGGATGAAGACCCCTGCTTGGAGTTACGTTTACTGGCCTTTGATGGACTCCCAGTGAACAGTCCCACAACTGCCACCATACTCCTGGAACTCCAGCAATTGTTCAGTCGCTTCGGAACACCAAAGACAATTGTTTCAGACAACGTCAGTCAGTTTACGTCGTCGGCGTTCACAAACTTTTGTCGGGAGCCTGGCGTAACACATGTCCCTTGCCGCTGTTTCATTCAAGCGGCCAAGCGGAACGCTTCACTGACAGTCTGAAGCGGACACTTCAGAAGTCTAAAGGAGAGGGACCAACGGAAGAGATTTTGCGAAGGTTCCTGCTGGCACGCCGAGCGACGCCATACCCCAACTCACCTGATAGAGAGTCACCAGCAGAGGCAGTGCTCCGATGGAGGCTTCGAACACCGCATGACACCATCCGACACTATCCGATATGCAACGTAAACCAAATCCGGCCAACAGATACACAGATCCTGTCCACAGGACCGAGTGAGTTGAGTCTAAAAATGCTTCTAGACATATTTGATCTAGGCACCATCCCAGAAAATCAAGCAGTTTCTTCGTCGGAGGTTCAGCCTGAGCACGACACTGGACAGACTGGATCCGCAAGCCAGTGAGGCCATTGCAAGTGAGTCCTCTGCTCCGAAGCTACGTACACAAACTTCATGGAGAGGTGTTGGAATAAATTCCACTTGGATCATTCGTTACTGCTCGCAGTCAGGTGCTGCTACGATTAAGAAGTCCATTCCACGCAAGATTAACCAAAAATTCGGGACCCTTGCCGGTTCGACATCAAGCCGACATCTGATTGGTCGAATGTCAGGACCCAACAGCCACTCATGACCCAGTGTTGGCCCAATGCCGGTTGCCGATGGCGCACCCAGAACAAGTCAGAAATTTCAGAAAGCTATTGCCGCCTACGCAATATATATTAAGCGCTGTACATGTGTTCCAAACTTGGTTTTGTATGGTAATATACTTTGTGAACCTTTGGTGGTTGTTGGCTTTGGAGGCTCAGACTGAGAACCAAGCCCAGAATATTTTCGCAGGCACTCAGTGACATGTTTCATTGAAAACAACAACTTATTTTGCATGTATCTCCGTGCATTCTGTCCAGTTTGAATCCAGTTAGAAAATAAAACTATCAAAATCCAAATTTGTGGGTCGACACAAGGGCGAGAACCGTCGTGGGTCAACATTTTTCTTAAAATTTTCAAACAAATTTATAAGGGATCCTTTTGACAAAAAACGGGTTGAGGTTTATGGGCACTTCATGAGAGTGATGCTAGTTTAATTTCGAACGCCTATGATTTTCGTTCATCTCAGGTCAACCCATAGGTGAGTGATTCCACAAAACTATCTTTTTGGGTCTCCACTTTGATTGGTTCCTCGCAAACAGTCATTTTCAGACGTATAAGTTGGCCATTTTGTTTGCCTATTTTGAGCACAATCTCGTCGTGATACGTCTCCGATAACTAGGGATCGTTGTATCCGAATACTTTTGCCCCAGAAAAAGCCTTGCGTGTAAAGTTGTGCGACATTCACGTTAGATATAACCAAGGCAGGAACGCACTCGTTTTAGATAAATTTAAATGCATTTTTAAGCTACTGGTGTTCGTGATTGTGCTTTATCACTGCAATCTCGGTATCTCGCCTGAGGAATTTCAAAATTTTTACTTAATCCGCCACTTTAAAATGATCTTTTCAACTCCTATCTCACGCAAACGTGGACAGAGAATTGTCATATTTGCAACCACTTGAGTTGTTCAAGTGTTTTCTCACATCAGTCGTCGATTCCGAGGTTCCTTGGTCAATTAGATGTTCCGTGGTTGGAAGATTTTGATACGCATACGGAGCAAAACCTGCGTTGCGTGCCTTGAGACACTTGTCCAATGATGTACCGCAAGTTAGAGCAAAACAAATTTCTTCTATCTATAGGTTTCATGCAACCACAAAACACCATCTGACATCTCACTTATACGCTAAACGTGCTGTTGATTACTCATCATTGGCTGAGCTCCCGAAACCCGCTCACTTGTTTTAGATGCATTAACAAGGATGTTGTGTATTGATTGATTTTTCTTTTCAGATGAAATGAATAGGCATTGGGGAAGAAAAGAGAAATAAATATTCTCATGTGGTAGTAACTCTGTCTGTTGACAGTTTTGTTACGTGCTATTGAGTAGATTGTGAGTGCTGTGCAAGCAAGAGCTAACATTGCAGGAACTTCCATGTGGTAGCTCCAGAATCCTGACGGTGGAGAATCGAGACGGACTGACTTGAGTTTGGAGGAAATCTGGAAAAAATAGCAAATTAGAAAGCCGAAGAATGTCAAATAGCAATCTTTTCACTTTTGTTCTATCTATTCTCTGTTGAATGCGTCTGGTAATTGGACCTTAACGAAACATGTATATTCGATACCCACAGTCAATTGCACGCATAAGTCCTCACTACAAACGTTAAAAGATGCATCCACAGTTGTTCCCATAAAGGATTACCGGAAGTCACAAAAACTGTAACGTGTGTTGAAATTACCAGTGCAAATTTGAAAATCTTGCATCTTGTTCGAGGCTGCAAAATTTGGCCACTCGACAAAGTATCGCTCACCAGTTCAGGCGATTTGAGCTTAGACGACCTTCAGTCAAGGCACTTTGCCTTGGGATACATTGATACATACATACATACATACATACATACATACATACATACATACATACATACATACATACATACATACATACATACATACATACATACATACATACATACATACATACATACATACATACATACATACATACATACATACATACATACATACATACATACATACATACATACATACACATACACACATACAAATTGTTGTGTATTCTGCCCGGCTGGTTATGTCTGGCCAAAAGATACCTCGCATATGGTGAACAAATTACCTGGTAGAAGCAATAGCCATCAAGAAAGTATAAAGTTTGAATATTTTTCTACACTAATGGCGCTGTGATGCGAATTCCTTTTGAGATGTACATTTATCACTATCGATTCTTTTCGCATAATTGTCTTGGAAATCAAAATTCTACAAGTTGTTAATATTATCAGGAGAAATAAATTTTCAACGTGATTTTCTATTGACTCAAAAGATGCGAGCTTTCTAGGTAAGTGTTGTTTTTTGAAACAGCGTACTATTTGCCCGCATGACATGCGATTTTTTTCCGAATCAAGTATAGAAATAATAACTAAAGTGTTCTCCCAAATTCCATTTAGCGGACAATTTTAACAGTGAGTCATTCCGGGATAAAAAACGTTTTTGTACAGAAGGCTTGCCTAAAAGCGCGGCCGCGCAACTGCATAAAATTACCAATAACAGCTGAACTACGACAAAGTGCCTGTAAACGATAGTTGTGACGAAATCGCGAGAAGTCTTAGTAACTACTTAATGTGCAACGCCTAAACACAGATTTGCGATACACCAATCGTTTTTTAATAAAAATGGAACTTTTAGAAGTTTCTAGTTTTCTATCCTATCTCAAACTTCCAAGCCTGCACAAAAAATCAGCTTTGACTTGCTGGCAACTTATTGTAGTCTTCCGGAAAAGTTTGTTGGCTATGCGCATTGGCGCCAACTAACTCACAAGGTGTAATTTTCTGCAGAATATATTAGGTGACCACGTTTGTACCACAAGTGTACTTCTGTGTTGTGGGCTACCTGAATAAAAGTATGGGTGTTGCATATTTGGTTAGGTCACTGACACGGCTGCAGCACCTCGTGAGTACACGACCGTTTGCCTATAAGCATGTAATTACGAGGGAATTCGATATGTATCCACTCTTTCAGAAAATTAGTTTGGAAACTACAGGAGTGCTTAGTTGGTGCGCAACGTGCGAGTTGCTATCGTTAAATTTCTTTGGCTGGCAAAGAACCTCCTTGGTAGCAAGAATTGTGAATCGTTTACATATTGTCAAGTTACGATTTTTAAACAATAATGTTTGGGGATCAGTGCAAATTCAAATTGTCCAGAGTGAAAGGTAATAAGCGCATTTTTGTGACTTTTATTATTTTGTTGTGTTGGTTTGGTCACGGTATGCCATGTTGCATTTATTAATATAATTTATTACACTTTTGATTCTAGTTGGAATAACCGAAGGTTCGTAAAAGAAATCAAAATATGACCTTACTTAGCAAGTTTATTCAAAATTAGGTTGCTTCCAATCTTGTGCTAAAATGTTAGCCTTGAAATGTTTGGTTTAAAAGTGTTTACATGTTCCTAATCTTACAATTTAGTCGTTCAAGGTGACATGAGATTTTCAATAAAATGATTTTTATGTTTTATTTGAAGGAACAGCTTGCATCCATGGGCAATCTCACTAAAACGGTGACTTACTGCATAGTGTCTGTAAAAATACTAACAAAATCTGAGTATGTTTTCAAGACCATAGTGGAAAGTATGATAGTTTCAAGCTAAAATTTGAAATAGGTGAAGATAGATTTACGCTCAAAGCTTTAAGACAAGCGAGCCTTGAATAAAAAACATCATTTTTTGTTTGGCATAAGAATAGAAAATTGGAACTAATATGTAAACGTGTTTAAATTTTATTTACACGAATTCGAATATTTCAACCTCTTTTCATGCCTTTCTCTGGGGGCAGTTGCTGTTACCGGATAGCAAAAAACCGAAAACCATGTTTTCCGTGGATGTGCAATGTTGTAGACCACAGTCCCTTAGTGCCTTCTTATTACCGTCAACCGCCTTCTGGATAGCCGCTTGATCGCCTGGTCCGCTTGGCCAAACAGAAGAAAGTCAATGAACGTGCGAGCCAGCTGCCCTATTCATCACTGTCGCGTACAAGCGGGTCAAAAAGAGTGACACTAAGAATGCAACTCATCAGTCAAGGGCGAATGAAGAACGACCAATGAAATCTGTCTCAACGAAAAACGATTATTCCATTGGCAGTTATGTAGTCCCGTTACGTTTAGAGCTGGTTCTCATAATAGGCAAATTAATCTATGCTGAGTTTTCAAAATCCCTGTAATTGGCACAATAATGAGCGTGTTGCGACGTTTGTAAACGTTCGAGACCCACATTTGTCCAAAACGGTAACTTACTGCATGGTGTCTGCAAAAATACAGAAAGATCTGAGTACGTTTTAAAGGCCACACTGAAAAATATGATACTTTCAATATGCAGTATGTGATAGGTGAAAAAGGACTCACGCTCAAAGCTGTTGGACAAGCAAGCTCCAAACAAAAAACGTATTTATTTGCTTGGAGTTAGAGTGGAAAATTAGGACTCATAATGTAAACGTGGTTGAATTCTATCCACGCAAATTTGAATATTTTAACCACTTGTCATGCCTATCTTGGGGAGGAAGCTCCTGTGACCTGATAGGGAAAATCGAAGGCAATGTTTTCGGCGGATGGACAATGTTGTGGTCCACAGTACCTTAATACCTTCTTAACACCGCGAACTCCGGTCTGGATAGCCGCTTGAGCACCTGGTCCGCTTGGCCAAACCAGAAGAAGTCAATGAACGTGCGAGCCAGCTGCCCTATTCATCACTGTCGCGTACAAGCGGGTCAAAAAGAGTGACACTAAGAATGCAACTCATCAGTCAAGGGCGAATGAAGAACGACCAATGAAATCTGTCTCAACGAAAAACGATTATTCCATTGGCAGTTATGTAGTCCCGTTACGTTTAGAGCTGGTTCTCATAATAGGCAAATTAACCTCTGCTGAGTTTTCGTCAAAACGGGCGTGTTGCGACGTCTGGAAACATTTGAGACTCACGAATGCCCACGGAACCATGGTTGGCTAGCATGAATATCGCTGTTTATATGTTGTTAACGGACCCGGTTACGTTTGGACGCAGTCAAGTTAAGATTCTGCCAGACAGTGACTTTAAAATTTATTTCAGTTGGGAATAACGAAATATATTTAAAGGTACACTAGGTGTCTCTGAAACGACTTGTGAACCGCAGGTTTGCTTGAGATGGGTTAGTGAACGATTACCTGGTAGGGCTGATGTTTTTGAGCAGTTGCTGCGCGTTCATGTACTCACACACTGATCTACGGCATACACCTGCATGCCTGCCGGTAAAAAATATATAAGGACAGATTGCTCACTAAAGGTTGATTTTAATTCTGATCGGTCACCAACAAATTGCTTGCCAACATGCAGTAACGATTTGATAAAATGGTACGGGCTCTAGTGAACCCGGCGACGTTAATCCCCATTTTTATATGGCGTTTTCGCCTTGTCTCATTAGAAAGTAATTTCTTCTGCGTTTTCCAGTGACCAAGACAGACGGTGAGATCTTTCACAGTTTAAAACTAATCACAATATTATGAAATGACAATTTTTGCAGAAAAAAATAATGAATTTCGATCCAGATTTGTATTTTCCAGATACGTTTAACCGGGCACGAGGGAGTAGCTACTGTTCATGAGCGAACAGCTTCCGTTCTGAGACAAAGTGGTCCCGGATTCGGAGGCATGGTTACCGGTTCACGGTAACACTTCATAATGATAACTGGGGAAAATGCGTTTGTGTTCCGACAAGCTCGGGATTTTGAGTAGTCATCATTCATTTACTTGATCTAAAACGTAGTTTCTCTATTGCTGAAAATTTCGCAAGAACTGTGCCATTTTGAGACCTCTGAAATGTGACCGGTTGAATGAACTTCTGGTTATATTGCGACAAATACTCTAACTAGCTTATTTATCAGCTTTTTACGGAATACGACCAAAACTCTTGCCTATGCTATTTAGTTACAATATTTTATTAGTCCACAGAGTTTTCACTGTCGGCGTAAACGCATCAGATATATCCATTGCCTGTTGCTAGTCGGCTTAAATTGTACAGCAACCTACTCCCTGAAGTCAATGGGCCACCAGTAGGTTTTAACAGAACGCGACATCTGCTACTGTGAGGACGGTTCAAGGAAAAGTTCTAGTGGCCCACCATCTCGAAGAGTTATGCCAAATTAAACCACAGTGGCCTTTCAAGTGACAAAATCAGTTTTTATAGACCATAGATTACGTCAGTAGTTGGAAGTGTACAAAGTGTAAAGGAAACTAGTTTGAGATACTGGTGAAGTAGATGATGGCTTCGCATGCGGAGCTGTTTGTTTCTAAACGCGAAGCAGATTCATGAGAGAATAAACAATTTTTTCATACTACGGGGCTTTTTTGGCTTTGTTTCAATGGTTATTGTGAATAAACAAACACTAACACATTGTGTGCAATATTTTTTGTCGGGTGCGGCAAGTGCGACAATTCAAGCTACGTTGGGCATCGCAGTGACACGGCGTAATTACACAAAAAGATGAGAAGCGAACGTGTTTAAAAATCTCAGGCTTCTTGCAATACATTTGGTGATAAAAATCTTATCTTCTACCATATACTTTGTTGTAATTCTAATGCAAGGCTGGACACTGAGGGATGAGAAGTAACTAACAAATTCGTCAAAAAATCAGACTGCATTTATCTTAATAGAGGGGTTTTAGTGAACATGTAGTTTACTAGGGCGAATAAACCTGCTATCTAAAGCAAACACTTCTTATTACCCCAGGATTAACTCTAGAGGCTAAAAACAAACGAGTTTCAACAGACTGTATTCAACATGCACGCAGTATCTTAGCACTGAAGTGTGACGTATGGTTTCTATACCCCATACTGATGTAAAAAAGATGTGTGTCCTTCTATGCGTATTTTAGGCTCTTCAAGTAAGTGCTTACTATCTTCCGGAAGGATAGAACAACAAGTAAGTCAATTCAAGATAAATATCTTTAAAAAACCTAGCAAGTTTGCTTCATAAGTTGCGTCTCAACACAGTATAAAAAGGCTGAGAACGTTACATGACGGAGCGGCAAGAATTTCCACTGATGACAGAAAAAGGGAATATTTTACTTAAATGGATGCCCACCAAACTTATTGAAAAAACGGGGCACTCTTGGGTTCGTTTATTCAAGCGGAAGAGACAATAGTGAGCTAATATTGTCCCGTCTCATAATGCCACGAGCACATGACAATATCGGAACAGACGCATTGTGCAAAAACCCAATCACACGGAAAGCAAACGAAAAACCTAGGATTTGTAGGCGATCTGAATTTGCATTTCATTTCATTCTGGGAAACTCATCTTTGTTTGCGATATTTAGGAGGTCTAGTTGATCCAAAAATGGTCCCACATGATACTTTAAGCATGGTTCCTGGTACAAATATGAATGGAACAAATCTGGCGAAAATATCAACACCTAGCCTTCAAAAACATGGGCAGTCGAAACAATTTGCGATGTTATCCAAACATATAATTGGTTTAGTGGAACAACCTTTCTTCTTAAGTACGCATCATTAATGTGGCTTGCAACGTAAATGATAAATCTTTCATACAGCAGCATTTGAGAGCGAAAAATCAATAACTTAACTAAACAATTACTTACTTAATATATTTTGCCTCGCTTGTCACTGTCCTCCTCTAAATTGATTTGGTCTGCTTTAAATCCAGGTAGTCAACCAAATCCCGTTTTTCAACAAAATCCCTCGTGTTTCTCCACACACTAGTTCCTCTTGATAAACGTAAGTTGAGCACAAACTAAGTGAATGTCTTCAGTCGGACAAAACTAATTTTCCTGGCAGGATTTGATCGTAAAAAATAACTTTCAAAAAATATGGGTTGAGGTACAAATTGCGATGGCCTCCAGAATCGCAATGGCTGAGATTTTATGGGACACAAATGTTCAGTCACCCGACTACCATAAGTTTAAAATAAGTGAATTTCAATTTTATTATCAATTTTCAATTTTTATTCCAATTTTATTTTTAAATTTCTTTTAATTTTCTATCCATCAGACAACAGTATTGGCATGCTTAAAAGGATCTACTTAAATTTGTAAATGGCAGTTTTTTGGATCACTTCAACGTGGCCATTTATCTATTCTCAACTTTAACTGCTCACCACAAAATTTGAAAATTAATTCCAGATAAAACTGCTCCACAGCTCCATTTTTTGTGCAAAATCGTACAAATAATGCTTACTAATTCCAAATTTCATTGCTGATATTGGTTTGCAAAAAGTGTTTTAGCTAACATAATATGTTTTTCTTAAAAGTGACAGAAAATGACCTCCGTAAGATATTTTTCGTTTAATCGGCATTTTTGTCCAGGTTTTGCATCCAAGTGTGCCAAGTATAAGTGCATACATTTTTGGTAATGACAATGTTTGCCGTTCGGACATCTGACACACAGATCACACTTTTGTGAAGCGTCTACAAATGACTGCTTCTCAGCAGCTGGCCTTGTTGATCAGTCCGACGGTTGTTTGTTGAGAACGTGCAGGGAAGCAGCTGAACGAAGACTTGAAAAGGCTTTGGGTGGCTGCGTTCCATGAGGTGGTCTGAGGTATGGAAAATAATAGGATCGGGTAAGACCAAACACTTGATGCAGTGCCTTCCACTTTAAACTCAGCAGGCTGATTGCACCAGCAACTAGGAGAGACACCAATTACCATCGGTTATTGTTTTCTGTAAATATAATTTTTTTATTTCAAATAGAAGCTGAATAACTGAACAGGCTAGGAATACTCACCTTCTGATGTTTAGCACTTAGAAGTTATTCAATCTGAAAACACTTGATGCAGTGCCTTCCACTTTAAACTCAGCAGGCTGATTGCACCAGCAACTAGGAGAGACACCAATTACCATCGGTTATTGTTTTCTGTAAATATAATTTTTTTATTTCAAATAGAAGCTGAATAACTGAACAGGCTAGGAATACTCACCTTCTGATGTTTAGCACTTAGAAGTTAGAACTTTCAATCTGATTTTATTCCATCTGCTTAAATCGAAAGCCATATGACATTCTTGAGTATTCCGCATCCGATTGAAATTTCTTCTTCGGTGCAAACACTTATTTGTGCCGTTTGAACTGAGCCAGACCGAGCAATGAATAGTCTGCGGATGCAACTGCAATTTTTTATTCATTTAAATCCAGGCTTCTCCTATATCCTAACCGGATGATGTGACAATAGGACCGGTAAGAACAAACGAAGAAAAACAGATCGAGCAAAATCCCACATGAGATTAGGGCCAAAGTTGAACGTGTTTGCAAATTCGTCAAGCGGGAACTAGGGTAGATCATCTAAAGGTATGCGTCTGGACGTGGGGGAAACCAATATTGACTTGAGGTGATTGCATAAACAGCTTTTGTCTAGCCAATCAAGTATATGACAATATTTCCTTAAATTAACTCATGTTAAACCAACATGCATTTCAGCGCAAATCCAAACAATGAGCAAGTTTAACCTTGTCTATTATTTTTTCAAAAATGCCTACCTACCAAATCGATTGACAATTAATTTAGCTAGTTCTTTCTTGTTCAATATTACTCCGCAAATTTGTCGTTACCAACACAAGAATGCACTCCTGTAAATCAGTTTGCTTTATTCTACTTTTTTGTTAGATACCGACTGGCAAATTGGTAAGCAGCCAAAAAAATAATGACAAAGAGTACTTTTGTGGTGCTACAAACTTTCTCAAATGTGTCCGTGTGATAAGCAAAATTTTCTAAATGAACTTTCGACCCGTCTAGAATAGGACCCTTTAGCGTTTGTCTTTAGTGAGGACGTGCGATATCTAATGAAGGTTAACCTGGATCATGTTAAAAACGAATGAGTCTGAGTAACGGATTAAACGCCCGCAAAAGGCCCGGTCGGCTGTACTAAAAGACGCCTTTTTAATTTGATAACAACATAGTAAATTGCATGTGAATTCAAAGGTATTTTAAATTGCATAAATTACTGGTTGTCAAATAAGAAAAAAATTAAACAAATAAAAAAATAAAATGAAATATTATATTAATACATGATACATAATAGGTTTTATATATTATGTATTGTATATATTATATATTACGTAAAGTGTATATACTATATGTATTTTTAATATTACAAGCTTATTAGTTATGCTCTTTTACTTGTCAGCACCTATACAAATAGGGGGCGCCAATATTTACCTAATCCTACTAATACTACTCTACTGAAACAGTGATACTTGATCACTCATTCGTTAAATAATGATCTTGGGGTCAGCCGACACCAAATTTGTATTATTGCATCACTTCAAACAACGGAACTCTAGATGCGTGGCCTAAACAATTCACATCAAGACATCTAATGACGTCTGGGACAAGAACAGGCAGGCATAATAAAAGTACAGTATTATATCAATACAACAATATAAAATTTGATGACATAGTAGAGTGAATGTACAAGAGACCATCATTTGTGCGATTGATTTACTCATGAAATAGACGGGAACTTGCGAACGATTTTCGGAAACTAAACAAGCAGTCAGAAGAAACCATTCCAGCAAACCGATTTTTCCCAGTCTATCTTCTCGTGCATGCAGTGCCTAAACTCACGAAAGGAGAGCAAGCGGCTCAAGTGGTTAGATTGAGAATTTAACGAACAAAATGCCCAAGGTTCGAACTCAACTGCTGCGTCTCGACTTGTCTAGGCCAGGCCTGGGCAACCTGGCAGTATCCCAGACCTTGTGCTTCTTTCGGGCGTCATGGTAATTTGGCACCGGAGTGGTATTACAACTGAACAAGACAAACTTTCAAGGACTTTTGGTTTCACCTGGCGATTTAATCAGCCTCAGAAAATGTGGGCCGATGAGGCACTGGCAATTGGCCGATCCTCTTGAACAAATTACGTTGGCGCAAGAAAGGAAAACACACATGAATTTCTCTTTTCCTAGGCGCAACTCTTTTGTCGGTGTAGTCACTGAACCCCCAGGAGATTTGTTCACGAAAATCAACAGAAGATTGCCATTTTTCTGGCCTCATAAAGAGCAATCTAATTTACTTCAACGTTTGTGAAACAACACGGGGTCATTTTTTGCAACCATCCTACCAAAAAATGTAGCAAGTAGGTCATTCACAGGCAAAAGCAACTGAGAATATTTTGTTTGATAAAGACAAGATTACGCGGACGGAAATTCGCAAGCTGCTGCAATGCACGGCACTTTATTATGTCATTTAATGTACGCCACCGCAATCTGTCAATGTGGTGACTAACTATCTATTTCAGGTCACTCGGGGACATTTAGATGATGGAACCTTTTTGGCCGCGTTTATTATATGGCACAATCTCAGTGTCTGTACTTCAGCCACGAATAAATTTGTCCGCATTACCAGTGAAACGTGCGGAGTTTTCGCCGCCATTTGAGGTGTGAAAGAGCGATAGATGCACTTAAGTACAGATGACAATTAATGCTAAATAACAGGGGTTTTGTTAGGCATCCATAAGCTGGCTCCTGTAGTGGTACGTGTCGCTTTGTCTCATATCTGTTCGTGTGTGGTTTCACACAAATTGGAGTTTCTTACCAGCGCTTTAATTTTTTCTGAAAACTGAAGTTAAACTGAAATGCATCAATAATTGTAGGCTTTTCAATCAGATTTTCAAACATCCTCTCTCAGGATGTCCAGGAAATTGGATGATTATCAAAACCACGACGGCTAACGAAACATTCGTTTAGCAACTGATCTGCCTCTCGCAGACGTCTTATGCCGTTTGTCGACAACAAATATTATTTTTCCGTCGTCAACTCACTACAGAGCGCTTCCTCCGCATTGAAATCACGGGTTTCCTTATTTTGTTTAAAACCTCACTGGCTGCCCGATGAATGATACAGGTAAAAAATTGAATTTTAAGGTGTGTATATAAATGAGCGCGTGCACAAAAACGAAGATGCCTGTCGGTGCAGGCTCGAAAATTAAATTGTCTTTCAGGCTAGCTGCTCGATGGCCATTAGATCACTGTCTATTACTTCTCAATCAGGTTAGAGGTTGACAAATTATCGCGCGCCTACTCAACTCTGTGAACCATCTTCTGTTTTAATGCGCTCAACAATTCAGCTAACATTTAGACAAACACTACTGCCAATAGAACAGTGAGATATACTCCGTATTGCTCGTCAAAATCAGCCTTCCTTCAACTACTCCGGTTTAGTTTGGTAGAAATTCCTGACTGTTTTGTTTTTATTTACACCGAAAGAAGCCTTTATCGGGCGCTAGAAAGACGTTTTCTGTGTGGTAATAACCGGCTATCAAACTTTATGTATATGGTAATGCCACAAAGGATTCAAGCAGTTGGGTGAGTTAGCAGTCTACAATCAACTTAAATTTGTCTCGAATTTACAACAATTTTATTGTTTTGGATTTGCGGGCCGAAATCGGTCCGAAGATTGTCAGATACGATTTAGCGCCTTGTGGTGTATAATATGGATTTTTTAAATTATAAGGACACTAGATAGAGCTGAAAAAATTAGAACTCGATTCAGCCATTGTACTTCACGCATTTGAGTCAAACTATAATATCAATGGTCCCCGTATACTGTAGTCGGGGTTAAAGTCATGTGGAACAAATGTGCGCTGAGCAAACAGCCGAATTGCATCAGTGATGGCGCCAGCATCCCATCCATATGGATTGAACTTACTGCAAACCCAGATGTCAAGGGAGGATCTCAAAATTGCCGCATCACTACCGGTGGAAGGAAGAAGGTCTTCGCTGCGGAATTATTTCTTAGAAGATGCCAACTGAACAGCTAGAGACTACTCCACAGGACAGCAAAACTCTCATATGCATCTTGTTCACAAAAAGTGAATATCCATCCCAACTTTGAACGCGTCTTCCTGAACATTCCTGGATATTCATCGATTGTTCTTCAATCGCAAACAAATACTACAGAGCCACTCCACAACTTCCGTAATAAATCTCACTTTTTAAGAAACGCAAAGCGGATTTGCGAGAAAACATGCTACTCACAAGCCACTCCCATCAGTAGTATCAGCGTTACACAGGTACAACAACCAATGGGAAGTATATTCTAATCAGAGTATACGCACACACACTGACACACATGCAAGCTGGCCCAATCTGGTTACCAACTGATCCCAAGGATGCGACGATCAGAAGACACGGCAGTGGACCCAAAGTGACTCGTATTCAATGGATTCTAGAAATTTTTTGGAAAAATCACCCGCGGCCACCGAAACGTTGGATTACAACACCGTATTCCAATATGCTGTGTTTTGACTTCATACTTAGTAAAATTCCATATTTTAATATTTTTGCGATACTTGAATCAAATTCACACATTCGACCAATGAATGGGTTGCGTTGCCATTCGTCTTACGCGCGTCTTACGCGTCTTAAGCCGTGAATGCATTATAAATCACCTCTCAGGGCCTGTGATGGGGTAAGGAATATGGTCCTGGTTAGCCAAATTGAAAACCAAAAAACCAGACAAGCACATATGTTCACCTCCAACGTTCTACTAAACTTTCGGGTAGCTTTAAGCCATAAATAGAATTTTCAATAAATATGTGTATAGATCTACAAGGTGCTTTCAATCAGAATGACCAGCAGTCAGGCGAAAGACTGAGATTAGTTGTATTCAAAAAGTTTCGGTTGCTGGGCGTCGCTAAAAATAAATATTGTAATAATGTTCCTGTTGGATTTGTCTACTGATGGCTGCAAGTAATGCAGTAACTAAGCAGTAACTAAGACGTAACTAAGTCTTTTGATTAGATTTAACATGACCAGACGGTTAAACTCAGCAATTCGTACCAATTGTTTCACTTTCATTATGTGAGAACAAGTGGAGAATAGCGGCTAATTGGGAACCTGAATCCTGGTCTTGATATTCCCAACGAATGTGCCCCGTGGCTTCCAAGTGGACGTTGCAACACAATGAATTAACCATTTCTAACATCAAGGAGGATGGTTTTAGATTTTTTCGGTTAGATTAGAATCATTGAGGAACGCAGTCGAGTTGGACGCATAGCTCTTAAGTAGCCACCCAGTACCACACAAGATTTGTTCAGGTAAAATGACAGATTTCAGGTAAGGGCATGGAAGAATTTCACTGGTGTTTTCATTGGCGGGTTTTTGGGAGAGGTTAATTTGTTGTCTGAACGTTTACCCAAGTTGCAAGACAACAAATATGAACTAAATATTCACACATCGATGTATCTCGTGTCAACTTTCGTGGAATTTTACAGTGAGAAGAACCACGGGGCGGCCAACATTATGCGTTCTTGCTACAATAAATGAGTTTTTCTCAGTAAGCTAAAAAAGAAAGGCCTCGAATAACCTGCAAACTGCGGTTTAAGGGATGTGGATTCGTCACTGACCAAACATAGTGACGTTTATTGGGTCCCGTTGATGTGATCAAAATTCAGGAGCATTTATTTAAAATTTGAACAAAAATTTGACCTTTTATTTTGCAATTTTTCCGCTCTGAAGGAAAAAAGAGATCAAGTACGTACCACCCCAGGAATTGTTTAATAAATTCCACAACGGTCAAGTTGCCAGTGAGGTTTTTTGAAAATAACTTTGAAATGCGTTGCACTTACAAAAGAATAAACTGAAGCGAAATAATTTAATATGCCCCTTTGGCCCATGCGACAGGTTACCAGGTTTTAGTTGATTTGGACGTGAGCATATCAGCTTAGTATGCACCGTAGTATTACGTTCAACCAATGCTTATAATTGTGCGTACTGCTTGTTCAAATTACTTGTAAATGTTGGACAACGGACTTCGTCCAAAAGTTATTGTCTCCTCAGGAAATGAAGCCTCCCCGGCATTCACACTTGACGGCAAATTTCACAATAATCAAAAAAATGCGTGGTCAGTGTTTGAGGAAATGTTACACATAGTTTAATAGATATTTCACTTACGGGGTATAACTCAACCTTTGATCCGAAGGACATCCCGATTTTCTGGATGGTACCAAAAAGCACGCGGTGATTTTTTCCGGGGTTGTCACAGTCATAGCTCGTGAGCAAACGCTTCATGCTTGGCTGGTTAAACGCAAAGGACGATTAATCGCTGTCTGGCATCCACGGAGACATAAACACGCACCGAAAGAGAGCCTGAGCACTGGTCGTCATGTTCGACCCTACGCCGAATACTTCGCCGCCTATTATTTCACAGGCAGGTTCCACCGGGAACTGATGGCTTGCATGTCCCAAAAAGAGCATGGATATTGTCATAAGTGATAGATTTTTGTGGATTGATCACCAGCTGTCCGTCGACATTACAAAACTTGTAGCCAGAAGAGAAAAAATCTACCCAAGATCATTCCATCTGGGTAGTTATCAATCAAGGAGCCATTCACCACTTGACCGAATGGTGTACTCTGCGATATTGGAGGAGCGGCAGTCACACAGTGGATTAGTCGCTCGTGCCCAAACGGCTGCGCGTACTGTTGACTCTCCTTTTTAAGGACAAAAAAAGCTGTAAAGTTGTTCTCACAATTTCAGCACAGGTTTGCTATGCTGTAACACATGAAGAGTATCGTTCCAATTTCTCTTATCGTGTTCCGAATTCCTGGGACTTTAAAATGAGGCATTTGAGTTTGCTGGTTGGTTTGCGTGCTTTGGGAGGTACCGACGCTATAATTGTGCTAACAAGCAAATTCAGTGAGCGAATACCAAAGGCTGAAAAAACGTTCCACATTTTCCGAACATGCGGGTCAGAAATGAATTGGCTCGAGCCAGATGGTTATGTATGAAAGTCAACTGTGAGAAAAAGATAATTGTGTAATTGTGGGGTTTTGCGGCTCTGGTCTAAGAACGTTAGATGTTTCCAAAGTGTGCGTCACCGCTGTTTTACCTTGCTGCCCCAGTTCAACAGCACTCTAGAATCCCAGTACTATTTAAATTTGGTAACGCAAGAGGCCTTGAATTAGGGAAAACCGACGTGGTGAAGAAACTCCAGATGCTCTAGAAATATGTTGTGCGCCGCCGTCACGTCTGAAGCAGACGGATCTGGCTACTCAGCCTGAATCAAACTTTCGTGCTTCTGACAACCTAAGCGAAAACTGGATGGATACCTACGGATATTACGTAACAGCTAAATGGCAGGAGTAGCTCTGTGGCTGAGTAAGTGTTTCACAATAAAGGTGCAACGTCAATCTTGACATAAAGTCTTTCCTAATGCAGGTAGAGTGATAGTTTTCCTCCGGATCGCTTGACTCTACCGTATGCTGAGGATTGGTCCCCTATTGCTAAGCAAAATAAACTTGTTCTTCTGATTTCTCAATTGCTAAGGGCTGAGAGGGAGCTTTTACATAAATACAAAATTAAGTACTAAAAATTCGAGCCAAATTCAACCAGCGAATGAAAAGCAAAAAGATTATTAGGATCACGTTGCCAGAAAACATCCATCCCACCTGTCTTATTCTAGTGAACTTGGAAAGCAACGTAAGCAAGAAAGCCGGCCTGCTGCGAGGTAACAAGTTTAATCGTTCTCGTGAATGTTTGATGGCTGGTATAGTTCTTCCTCAACTCGCCTGGGTGTCAAGGGGAATCGCTGACTCCAAGAATGGTCAGAAAGACATATCACAGTAAATAAAAAAACTGTGGATGCACTACCAATCTTATACAGTTTAAAAAAACGAAGAAAAACGACAACAGCAGAATATACATTCGGTTGTTTGATCCCAAAAAATTTCTGCCGTAGTATTACAGGTCCGACTAGTTCCACTTGTTTAAAGTACACGTGTTAGTATCCGGTTGGTCAAGTCAACAATTTATTTATTTGTTCGTTCATTTCTTGTTTTTATGACATTCTCAACACAACAATTAGTTAGAAAGAACTGTTTTACGTATATTTGCTGCCTGTACTCAAATGAGCTATCATTTTTCCGGAAAATGTTCAATGAAATTTTAGTCTGTTTTGAGTGTCACTGAACTAAAAGAAATTTACAAATGATCTCAAGTGCATGAGACAAGACAGCTCAGATGCAAAATTGCCCAAAATATACCCAAGCTGTCGTAGGATTCATTTCGTCAGACACTATAATAGTAATATAATGTAATATGATATATAACATAATATATAATAGATGATATATAATATATGACTTAATATAATATAAATGTATGATGACTTTTCTCCGGTCTCAGAAAAGGACACAGGTAATGAGCATTTACAATTAAGGACCAAAAAGAATTCATTCGGTTTTTACCAAAAGTTCTCCAAAATAAACGAAATATTTTACATAGCTGGGTGATTCAATTTCACCTGATTTTAAAAGTATCGTGGTCCGAGGTGATTTTTTGGAGGTGTTATCAAGCCCGCCACTTGTTCCCATGGAAGACTCTGTGTGTATCTTAGAAGCAGCAAGCAGATGAGACGTGCAGTAATATTTAGTTTTGCTCCACGTTGCCTCTTCTTCTTCCTGAAAGTCATGAGTTGTCGCGGCAAAGGCGGTAAAACTCGGGTCAAGGCAAAGACCAGGTAGTCCCCAATTCCCCGCTGGTTGCGTGCATCGTCTTCGCGAGGGCAATTATGCTGAGCGCGTTGGTGCCACAGTGTGCTTGGCCGCAGTTCTGAAATACCTCACTTCTGGAGGTTCTGGAATTGGCTGGCTACGCTGCTCGTGACAACAAGAAGATTCGCATCATCCCCGTAACTTGCAACTGGCCAACCGCAATGACGTGGAACTTAACAAGCTCTTGGGTGGTGAGAAAATCACCCAACGGGTTGTGTTGCCGAACATCTAGCCTGTGCTTCTTTCGAAGAAGACTGACTGGTCTCTCCGCAATAATAGTAATTGTTGACGCCTGCTGCTTCTGGATCATCCTCATATCCAACAAGCCGTGCAGCATACAATTTTGTAACTGAATCCGTGAGATTTGAGTATAAACAAATCCACCTATCTTAATTCATAGCAGGAGGTCAATTTCAAAACACTTAACAGATGTTCGGGCCCTGTACAGCTCGATCTAGTTGGCCTGTCTGTGAGACAATCAGGGTGAGCTTGAATAATTTATTGAGGCAACGGAACTACGTATTGAGTTTCACGTCATCATTTTAGTATTACTTTGATTCGAGTAGCCCGCCCTGGTTAGTGATGGAAGCTAGGGTAGGCTGAAATAACCGAACCGTATTTTCCCAGGAGTGGTTGCTTTTTACAGACTGTTAAATGGCATGCACGCGGCTTGGATCTGCGCAAGCAGGTTCCGGTTCGGTCTAAGCTAAGGCCATCCAACCAAATAAAATTATGGAAAACTTGGGTTTTGAGCAAAAAAAACATTCAACAAAAAATCCTGATGAGTGAAAAAATATGTTGTTAGGAGGAACATGAGTTGGATAATCTTCCTAAGATGGCGCAATAACGCATGTCAACGTTGGACAGGTACTTCCTGCAAACTAAAGCAAAAAATGATTTCCGGTATTTCTGGGCTGTTGGTTTAATTCTTCGCAAGTGATATTTCTTAGCCATCTAGCTTTTATTGGCTAGAAGCCCGCTTCTTTGAAAATCTTTTTCAACGGAATGCCTATCAGTAGAACGTGTGACATGCCTAGAGGGTGTTGAGGAAAAGCTCTCCGTTTCACAAACCTGGTTAAGACGCTTAAGATACAAAAAATTTGGGTAACAAAGAGCACGTTGATTTAAAAATTACGTCGAATTTTACAGATATCTTGGGAGGTAAGTGGATTTGCTTTGCGTTGCTAAAAATGTTTGCCTGATATTCTCGTATAGAGTTTGCCTCAGAAAAATTAACCCACTCAAATTTAAAGTAGAATATTTTAATAGTGCTCGTTTTATCTTATTCTTGCCATGAAAAGTCGATAACCTGTGTCTCATGTTCAAATAGCTCAATAACCTTTTGGACTCATGTCGAGTTAGTGAAGGTTGTAGCCGGCTGAAGTTGCATGGCGCCATACAAATCCTCAGGTGAACTACGGGGGTTATGCTTCCCTTAACCGTGATTCTCATGTGTGCACGGAAACTCTGATGTTCTAGTCATTCAGCATTGTACTATTTAACTGCCTACTGGTTCGAAAATACAGAATGACTTACTTCTTTTCTCGCGTTTCAATTTATGTTACTTTTTGTCTTGCATTTAGAAGAACATTTACGTTTCTCTTTTGATCTTTATAGATTTTGACGTCTGGAAGCCGATTATAGTTTAACAAATTTAAACAAAGATAAATCTGGCTTCCCCAGAAATATGTCCAGAATTAGACTTCAAGAGAAGCAAAAACAGCTGTGAACTAGGTCACTGAAAAAAAGCTGTTGGGCATCCATTTAGATTAGTGGAAATCAACGACATTTGGGGGGGGGGGACCGAATGCAACAGGATTTATGCATAGCCCTAAGTCATCTACGCTTATTACGTTGTTACTCAAGGACAGTTCACAATACACGGCAAAAAATTGAAAAAGTACTGTAAAAATGGTAACTGTTCAACCATTTGTGTGTACCAGAAAAATTACCTCCTCACAAGGATCCAAGAAAATGCAAAATACGGTTGAACCAAGCGATTTGAGTCCAAAGTAGCCAAAAAGCGTGCGTGGCAGTAAAGAGAGGTACCTCTGCCTCTTTGGCCTCCTTCAGTTGCATGTAACGTGCAAAACTGAAGGCACACGGTCGCTGTAATTCGGAATGCTGGGCACATTTAACTTTCTCCGGTCATTTCTGTCAAACAGCAACTAACTGTGATTACAGGTTTCCCGATTTCCATTGGACAATTTGCTTACAACAAAGATTTGTCATATTCAGTGTCTAAAATTGTATTACGGTGCAGTAAAAGCACAGATTTGCTCCGGAGTAAGTTCAAAATTTGCGCGGCTGTCTGCACGCAAAAAGGTCGAGGCTAAAGGAAATAAAGTTAGGATTTGTTCAGTTCCAGCGTTTGGTTATTTAACTTTATTCGTAGTTTCACTTAAGGGAGCCGCCAATATGCTTTCAGAGAAGCATCCAGTGGCATTCACAATCTATTTGCGTTGCCTATATCCCGTTAGATGAAACGAAATTCACCAGTAACTCTCGAAATTACCGCCTGCTTGTTACGCCCTACCGCCAGCATTTCAGAATACCATAAGTCAGGGAGACTCAACGTCAACAAATCATGAGTTTTATCTGATTGCCCGACTAATATTCGATCATGAGCTATTCCTGAACTTCAGTAGATTTCGTCATTCAAATGAGAGGACTTGGCAGTAAAGAAATCATTATAAACTACTCCACAATGCGCGAAAAACACCTGGGAATTGCAGAACATTCTTTTAAAAATGTTTTCGGTATGCTCATGACGAGGTAATTTGGCCAGTTGGATGCATCTAAGATTAAATACGTAAAATTCAAACCAATACGCCATTGGGAATATTCAGTTTTACTACTCATCGGGCAGTGACAAGCAAATGCCAATAAAGGGGTATTGATAGTTTGTCTAAAAAAACGCAAAGAGATCGGTACGGTGTGTGAAGTGAATTCGTTCTTGGCAGTGAGATCGAGTGCATCCAAGTTTTATTTGTTTGTAGACAAAATTTTCTCTAGGACTAGAAACAGACTCCAAGCGTAATTTTTTGTATTTTTGTAGTTTGCTATTTAACAAACACAGCTTGTTCTAAAAATACATGTTTATTTTCTCCTATTCATTTAGGACTCGAACGTTTGGCTGGTAAGATTTGACTGCAGAACCAGTTTGTTTAAATTTTTTTAGACGTGTTCCCTGTATCGAGGAAAGTTGTCTGACATTTGGCATAGATTTTTAGGGGACAACACCGGTCTTTAATATCCGCCCATGTGCGAAATAGAACTTTAGAAAAATGAAATTTGTTATGTATAACACTTTTGAAAGTAGCAATGAAGTTTACTCTCAAAACAGTTTGTTCGCTGACAAACCATTCCAACCGGTGGTGTGTTTTACTCCCAGAAGTGTGTGCCCTGTGGAGTTCCTGTAAATCTCACTAACTGGATTCGTTGCACCGCAGGATATCACTTACTTGGAAGAGGATGTGAGTCTCTTTGTATGAACATCTTTAGCTGTTTATCATACAGCAAATGCTTATACATTATTAGACATGAACTTTCCAAAACGCCGAAACGTCTGACTGGAAAATCGTTTAGATGTAACACCCATTCAGTGGCTAACTGCTGTGTTACCCGAAGAAAGTACAAGGGTTGAGATACTGTCAGATTTTCCAAGCCTAGACAGAGGAAGTTGAGATGCAGAGATCGGGTTCGAACTAGGGAACTTCCGGTCAGTAAATTCGCGTTATAATCACATCAGCCGTCTCAGCTTTGGACTAAAGTGACTATAATAAATAGAAGCTAACATCATCTGGTTTTGCGAAAGGATAGTGGGCTGGCAAACAGTTTGCATAATAATAAATTCCCTAGGCAAGGCGAACATTTAACGTTAGCCCATTATGAAAATAGTTTCGAGGCGTCTATCTATACACGTTACGGCGACGGGTATTTCCAATTATCACTAATATTTTTCTCCAATAATGTTTTTTCATCCTTCAAAAACAAACGTTCTTGTCTAAAGTTGGAGTTAGCAAGCCTGGATGGGAAACTGGAGTGATAAGTGGGTGACATGCCACTGCTAGCAACTACTGCTTCGCCAAATAGTGGCGAGGTTTAACCTGAAATGTTTGAAGCAAACCTGCTCCTGAGGATTAATGATGAAGTAAATTAATGAAATAAATTAATTACTAAAATAAATAAACAAACAATAAACAAATAAATTTGTAATAATCTTTAAAACAGCTATATACTTGTTTATGCTTTTCGTTCCACGGTAATCGCGTGTAGATGAAAGTTTTATCGTCCAAATCTGCCGTCCGTTATTATTTTGCAGGATCCGGCAGACGCATATGGTTATTTCGGTTTTTGGAGAGCAACCATCCTCAAGGGCAATTCAAATAAATCATTTTTACCTCGTTGGAAAAAATGAGGATATGCTAAGTCATTTTAATAAAAGCCTTGGATGCCTCGTTAGCAAACCAGTCACAACACGACATAACGATCATTACACGAAAGACCAAAACGTTGAAACAAAACCGTGCATTTGGTTGAGTTATCTGTATGGGGTTCTGCACCTCGGCGTAGAATACTTAGATGTTACACCAATGATTTATGCACATAGGCAATTGAAACGTCCTCACATTTTGATTAAATCGTTCCTTGTATGCACTCTACATTTCAGTAAAGGCCAACAATATGGGTTTATGGATTGTACGTTTCCAAAGATGTTTTATTGTTTTTTAGCTTTTATGCAATAAATCACAAAATAAAAGTTAGAATTCAGTATTGTGAACACTACATTTGGCAAACATTTTTGGGAAATCACATACTGGGAGACGAAATGAAGTTTGTCACCGTTTGTCTACCGAAAATTTTGACCATCAACTGATGCAATACGTGGTTTGCTCGTGTGTTCACGGTTCGGCAACAGTTATCACCAGCACAGTAGTTGGTAGAAAACGTCACTGACTACTGATATTAACTGATGAGGTTAGGTTTATATACTTGTGTAAAAATCTTACATGTCTAAATATGATATTATATGATTATTATGTCATATATATGTATAATATATAATATATTGTATTATATATTATATATTGTATGTTGTACATTATGTATTATATATTGTATATGCAACATATAATGTGATAATATTATGCAGAACTGACTGCTTGTAAGGAGCAACTGAATTCGCTAAACCTTCATTTTCCGTAAGCATACTGGTTCACTAAAACTTTTCTGAGAGGTTATTATTCTCAGTTCTGCTTTCTCTCAGATCAGTGTAGCTCACGGTATCAAGCATTTTCTGAATCTCGCTCTGTTTGCAATCTGACTGCCCTGCCACATAAGTTTGGCGCCCTAAAAAATATTTTCGTTTCGTTCTCCTCCAATGCGGACCGGTTATCAAATTCAAGCTATGCTGATTCATTGGAAAAGTTATGTAGCGTTCACAAACTCCACCATATTTATCAACAGCATGCCTTCACATTGCTGTACCAAAAAAGCACTTCAAGAAGCAAGGTTTCCTTAGATTTGATATCATTCATAAATACATATTGTTAATGTGTTGAAAATTGGGAGCTCGGGTGAGTTTACTGGTTGTTGATCAGGTGTCTGTTGTTCTGTTCGCCGAGCTCGGCAAATCGCTTGCAAACGTTTCGTCACCATACGAGGAGACATCATCAGTGCGCAGTTGAGTGGGTACTTCTTCCTTGCCTGAGTGTGTTTATATAGCATTCGAAGGCTATCTTTATCTTCTGACGTGATTAGCTACTTAAAGTGTAACGAGTTTAGTGAATATATTGGTCCGTTTGTGATCTTTGTTGCATTGTGGTGTGCGTTCCTTTATCTTCATTGGTTATCTTACCGCCTTCTATTTGTTGCTTTAATTGGACGCTTTCTCCAATCTAATTGCTGTGTCCGTTTGTTTGCTGCTTTCCTCATTCTCTAATGAGTTTCTCGTCTGGTTAATTTTACAGCTCTAAGCTCGGTGGTTCAGGGGTTCTCTCGCTCTTACTGGGCTGGTAAATGGGATCAATTCCGATAGAAGGTGGTAAGATAACCAATGAAGATAAAGGAACGCACACCACAATGCAACAAAGATCACAAACGGACCAATATATTCACTAAACTCGTTACACTTTAAGTAGCTAATCACGTCAGAAGATAAAGATAGCCTTCGAATGCTATATAAACACACTCAGGCAAGGAAGAAGTACCCACTCAACTGCGCACTGATGATGTCTCCTCGTATGGTGACGAAACATTTGCAAGCCATTTGCCGAGCTCGGCGAACAGATCAACAGACACCTGATCAACAACCAATAAATACGTGTTACATTCCAAATGTTTCGACATTTAAGCTCTTGCTGTTTTCAAAGCCACGCAATACCCTGCCCTGATTGTAAGGTTTATCAATCGAATTTGGGAGAAAGACGAAGTGAGTTATTTCACTTTGCTGAGTTTGGAAAAAGTGTACTCAGTAAGTTAACTTAGACGGCCGGCGTTGTAAAACTTTGGGCTTTCGCAAATTGTGTACTGCCACATTTTGTAACCCCTGGTTTTTCGACTGAAAGGGAAATAGCTGGGTTTTTTTAGAATGAAATTTCTGTTCTAAACGTTGACTTGGAATCAGAATACTGTACTCTGAAATTCTTTAAACGCAGTAGTCGTGTGATTTTATGAACAAGCTGTTCAGGATAAAAACGGATAAACAAGTATACTGAAGTACTTAGCCCGCATGCACGTAATAAATGACAGGCCTACTTATATCCGCAAGCCACCAATGTGGTATTGGTAAACTCTTTGTCATAAAGTGCAAAAGGTGACTATTTTTTTATTCTTTATTTTTTACTTTTTAAATTTAATGTGAAAAAACTGAAACAGTCACAATCAAATCTACTGTAATACGTGCAGATAATAAAAAAATCGTTCGTTCATTTGTCAATCACTTTAACTGTAAACCAAATAGTTCTTTACCTCACTAAAACAAACAACGTTTCTATAAAGATTCTGAACACAAATATTGCTTGTCTTTTTTTCTAAACAAGCGTGCGGCTAATTTTCATATCAATATTTTGTTTCAAAAATAATTTGGCGGCAAAGGCATTCGTAAAAACCTTTTGCTTTGATTTTAGATCTATCCAGTCACAGAAGGTCAAAGAGAAAACCTTTTTAGGATGGAGGTAAGAGGGGTGATTAAGGTTTACTCGTTCATATTTTTGACTGTCACTTATGTCAAAATAGCGTTTATCAAATTTGGTACTTGTTAACTAGTGAGTAGACGATATTTTATTCTTGCTTGAATGCCCGGTTCGACACACTATCAATTTTTCTAGCAGTTTGGATGAAACCATATAAATGGCTGCGAGAAAAATTTAATCTCGGAAACACCATTAAAACGCTCATCCATAATTCTGGTTACGTTTTTCTAATAGAGTTTTCGTTTACTTTTACCCCGTGATACATTTTGGCATGTTTCCTACTACGAGCAATAATAGGCAACTACTTGGTGCTTGAATAGCGCGCCACAATTTAAAAGCCGGTACACATTTCAGGACAATTAAACAAACAGAAAATTGCGTGGTCGTTGTGTGAGGGATTATTTGTCTAATGCACAGGTCGAGTCAGGTTTTTAGAATAGGAAAACGGTGTTAGATTCAATGCCCCCTGTGAGCTGAAACATTTGCTACAGTGTAAACAATTTATGAGTATTTACTTGCACACAGTTCACTGAAGTTGTTTTAATTCAATTGGTTTTCAAGTTCAAAAACGTTGGATCTGTGAGTGACATGTGTGATTTTGAAAAAAAATTACTGGAAATCCACCGAAATTCATAGGTCAATAGCATGTGTGAAGTCAGTAGCGGTGTATGACAGCGAACAGCGCACACGTTAGTGTATCTCCTATGTACTTTATTAGTCAATGAGCGTATTATTGCGAATATTCATGAGCGTCACGGCAAATTGGATGTCGCTTTCTGCGCTCCAGTTATGCTACATCATATATGGTACAATGTAACAAACACTACCTGAAAGCGTAATTGGTAGAGGTTTTTATCCTGTTAGTGAGGCTGAAAAGCCGAGAACTCTACAGATGTTTCATCCTTGTGGGGAGTACATATCTGACAAAACTCAGGTAGTTCGAAACCGCTATTGGTTAATACTTGACCGTGCGGCGTATAATGGATGAATAGAAGTGTGATTAACTCTCAGTTAAACAGGACATGGCGCCATTTATCTTGAAATCACGGGAACCATGTCACGTCGTCCTGTATTGACTGGCTCGTCGAGTGACGATGATTCAGAAGGAAGTTTCACAATCCACTCAAGTGTGGCGTCAAACATTGTGTTTGTTACTGAGCCTTGTGAAATTTCTTAACCAGTATTTGTGAGAGTACCAAGAAAATGCTCCCTTGTTGAAAGCATCCTAGCGCTATGTAACAGAACCTTTTTTACCTCAGATAAAAAACAACACTACTTGTGACAAAATACAATGCCAGTATTTGTGAGAGTACCAAGAAAATGCATCCTGGTGCTGGGTAACAGAACCTTTTTTACTCCAGATAAAAAACAACTCTACTTGTGACAAAATACAATGGATGTGATCTTATATGTTGGTGGTTGCGGAATTTTAGTTGAATACATTTATTTGGCTCCAGTTTGATTAGTCGCCCTCCTGTGCTCGCGCAATCGTATTGATGAGTCCACACGTTTGAACAGACGAACATGTGTGCGCTTGAGTGATGTGAGCGGAACACCCGACGTCTCGAACGATCGATCGATTGGCCCATCAGTCAGGGATTCCCTGTCAGGTAGCGCCACAGGCACTTGAAACCTGATGGGCACTTTTCTTCCAAGTGTTGGTGGTTGTGGGATTATTGTGGAACACCCACTCGAATGAATTTGGTTTGAGGAATCGATCTCCTGGTGAGTCCAGGCCAAATGGTGGAGTCTTACTAGAACTCATCAGCAGTGCATATCCAATGGCCGTACCGGGGTTTGAAATCCACACATTTGAAATGCGACGTGAGCCTGTTACCTATACTCCATCACTCCCCCTCCTCCTTTAACACGGACTCACCAGGACGGTTGCTCAAACACGAGTCATGCGAGTATGTGTTCTACATGCGATTTCAATTGCACAGGTTATCGTATTAAAGTTTTGTTTGAAATAGCTGTACGCTTGGAACACGATTGGCGTATGTATATCCTTGTTTTCAACAAAAATGAGTTAATTTGATCAAACCTGGCAGAACACTGAATGTTGCATCGAATGACAAGATTTTGTTACAAACTGGGCAACTGTGAACAGCTTGTTTACCTTATTTGTACCGGTAAAAACTTATTATAGGTAGATGAACCGCTTCTGACAGTATCGGTGAGTTTCCCTAAATAACTTGGCAATCTAAGCCTACAAGTAAAACGAGTAAAAACCGTCCGAAAATACCCTATTAGGACCATAAATACAAAAAATTTAGAGGGGTTTGGTTAACAGTCGGTGGATTTATTACTGGGCAGCGTTTCGCTTTTGACACAAAAGCTTCGTCAGGCCAAGTGAATAAGTAAGTAGGATGATTGAGTTTTAAGGTAGTCAGGGAACCAATCCGTGAGATTCCTTATGATTAGTGACTTGATCAGTGCTGGGTGTTAAGTCTGATGTCCCTATTTGTTGGTTAGTGGGGATGACTGACATTTACGATAGACTGGTTAGGGGGATTTGTCTTCATGATGAACCCGGATTTTTCGTCCTTGCTTTTTCAGTCTAGGACACCTTAATGGAAAATTCCTCTTGGGGCCGTTCACAAATTTCGTTTGCCTGTGTCTATCACAGGGTGTCGGGACAATTGGTCTGGGGATGGGAGTGTAGGAATGGTTAATTTTATCTAGCTCTACTAACATTTTGTACTTTTTTATACTCTTGTCATCTTGTCTAATCAAAGACCGTTCTCCACACATTTGCAAGTTCTACTCTCTCTATTCTATCCACACTGGGGTGCCTGGCGATTTCTACCGCCTCGGCTACCGGTCGCTGTGGTGTCCCCATTTTCTAAATCTATCCTATGCCCAGTGTCTAGAGCATGCCCTGCCATTGCTGAATCTTTGACTGACGCCTGGTATTCCTCTGCGTTTCTCGCTGTCCTGTCAATGGAACGCTTATTCTCACCAATTCTGGTGTGCACTTCCCTGGCTGTTTGACCTATATAAACCTATATAAACCTCGTTTCATTTTATTTTGTATACACAGTTCCTAGTCCCATCAACCGGAAGGTGATCCTTCAAATGCATGAACACCGAGCGTAAAGTCTTCTCCTTCTGGAAAGCCACTCTAAAAGTACAAGTTTTAAGTGGAGTCAGGTCCAATTGACCACCCCAAACCTATCCCCAAACCAATTGTCCCGACACCCTTTGATAAACACAGGCAAACGAAATTTGTGAACGACCCCAAAAGGAATTTTCCATTAAGGTGTCCTAGACTGAAAAAGCAAGGACGAAAAATCCGGATTCAACATGAAGACAAATCCCCCTAACCAGTCTATCGTAAATGTCAGTCATCCCCAGTAACCAACCAATAGGGACATCAGACTTAACACCCAGCACTGATCAAGTCACTAATCATAAGGAATCTCACGGATTGGTTCCCTGACTACCTTAAAACCCAATCAACCTACTTACTTATTCACTTGGCCTGACGAAGCTTTTGTGTCAAAAGCGAAACGTTGCCCAGCAGTAAATCTACCGATTGTTAACCAAACCCCTCTGAAACGATGACTTCCCAATCTGTCCTAAACATTTTCCAATTGATTACAAACAACTTATATTTCTAGTCACGCAGGCGATAATTATCTCGGCAAACTGGTAAATCGTATGCGAAATAACTCACTTTATGCCGAGCTTTTCGAACGCCGCAGTACGCATAGTTTGATGCACATCCACAGCCTAACTCGAACTTACTCCAGAGGAATAACTTTGCTGAAAGAGTCAGTGAATCATTAGAATGCTATTAGAAGTTCAGAAAATGTGTGAGCAAATCAGTAGGCAAAATAAGTAGTGATTTTTACAAGCTATGGCGCGGCTATTTTACTTGCATTTCCGTAATGAATTTTCCAAACAAAATCCACTTTAACCCTTTAGGTGACATAATCAGATGTATGAACCCTTCGTGCATTGCAATAGTCACATTCGGTCGTTATTTGTGCAGTGGTTATATTCACGATAGCGCATATCGCATTCAGGCACTTCTACCGGGCTTCTTGAGCAAACAGTGCGAATTTATCGGTTCGACCGCGTATTGTATCAATTGGGATGCAGTCTTTTGGACTGATTTCCTCATTGATCTCAACGATTACCTGAAACATTTTCCTCCAGTAATTGACCAATCTCCTTATTTTTTACTAGTCATAACCAAGGCTTTGTATGGCTAAACAGCGTGCAGGTTGATTGTGATTCACGGGTAAGGCTAGCTAGATATGCTGTTTTGTGGGCATGTGGACATTCAGCAAACACCACGATAGCATCAGAAGAGGGTTAGTTTTCCGCACAATTAACTACAACAATGATAAGTGAGCGGGATCAAGTTAAATTCCAAAAATAGATTTCTATGCGTCCATGGCTAAGGTTCCAGAGCGCTTCGAAAATGTGTCATGTAACCATGTGCGCACTGGGTGCGTCGAGTGTCACTCACCGAATTCTGTAAAGATGTTGAGCTAGGATCTGCGCAGTCTCTACCGATAAAAAAAGATACTCTTTGCCTGTACAATTTCATTATTTCAATCAAACCTCATTAAAAATAAGTTGATTTGGTCTCTTCTGGTGAAATCATCGGAATTTTACGTCAGCTGAACATTCTCGTGTATGATTGAAACTGGTTTTAATCAGTGTAGATCGGTCACCTGTCGTTCAGCGTGCTAATTAGATGCTCCGTCGAATCATTTATTGCACAATTTTTTCGTTTCAAATTTTGTTCAAACATGTTAGGGCTAGTAACAAAGTTTTATATACATTCCCTATTTGCAAGTTATGAAACGTTCTTCATGTAATGGCTTCCTTAGGACACGACACAGCGTAAAACTTGATTGTCACTAGACGTTTTGCAATTTTTGGAAAGACTGCACTTTTGTCATTCATCTCGTGTAGTGGCAGATGGTTCAAAAGCAGCATCGATCGATGTTTCTTTTTTAATACGATAGTATGCATCAATGTGACACAAAGTGTTCAGTGAGTAGGTGAAACCCTAAGAGTAGGATGAATCCTACCACGAGGGAGGCTCACCGTCTATGCCATCCATCGATCATCAGAAAGCTGGGGGCAGCGAGAAACACGGAGCTTTTGTGCAAGCGCAACTAAAATCTAAATACGCATGAAACTACGAAAATGATAGCCAGCGGAAGGCAGTATACTGAATAGCTTTTCCCCATTAGGGCCAACTGCGTGGACGTTGCATTACTCCATCACTTCATTTCACAACCTATACACGGTGACCAGAACAAATTGGCTCAGAAAACAGTTGTTTCTTCCTGGTTACGTGATTCTCCAGAAATGGGTGTTTATATTAGTTTGAAATGTACTGGGATTCGCATACAGTGTACTCTCAAGTTTGCCTCAAATGTTTATATTAGTTTGAAATGTACTGGGATTCGCGTACAGTGTACTCTCAAGTATTGCCTCAAATGGATGCGGCAAGAAATGGATAAAATTTGACTTAGCACCGAACCAATGAGATTTTGCTTCATTTACTTTATTCATCCCGAAGTCGGAAATTTTATGGTCGGTTGCTTTTTGATTGTCGCAGTTGTTTGCAATTGTTTGTTTGTTTATCCTGATGTCCTTTAAGTAGGCGTTCAACGCGCAAACTGGGAAACTAACCGTAAAGTTTTATTACTTCAGCGGAAGGTTGCCAAAAGAGTTTAGAAACATACGGGCCGGAGTAACATTTTCCTCATTCACGGTCATACAATGCACACGGGCCTACACAAGGTAGTCAACTTCATCTTTTATTGTTGAAGAGAATGTTTTCAAAACGTTGCACTATGTGCAAACGTACGAAAAAAACATCTAGATAAGTGGTGAATCGCTGAGTTGAGTCTTCTGAGAACACCAGTTGCTCTTAAATGTGTGCTACATGCAGAATTATCCCGCCACTTTTGGGGCAAACTTTGAGACTAGCATTAAGGACTGCTTACTTTGGACAGGCAACAGATGCATTTTGTCCCACAGGGGCTAATCATGATCTGGAATAGAAACGGATGCAAAACTTCATCGAAAAGTTCTAATGAGAAGTGTTAATTAGAGCGGATTAGCTTACAAAACACTGAGACGCATTCACGCACCGCTCCATTTGCGTAATCACAACGAATGTTGTGCAGATGAAATATTTCAATAAACCAAGTAATTACGTTTCCCAAACAGCCTAAAATACTAACGTAACAGAATAATACCAACCCTGCGTACTTGCTTGTTAAGTTCAGCACCTAGCGACAGAAATGTTATACCGTTCCCTCTGAAAAGAGTTAGTTCCCGCTACGCGACCTGACGTCCATTCACTTATGCTGTCGAGTGACTTCAAACTTTCTCGCTTATCAAAGAATAAGAATTAAGTTTGTTTTAGTGCCACACACTCACTGTTGTCAAATTATCTGACGATTTTAGCTCAAAAAAGTAAAAACTCCGGCGCCTGGGGACCTGGCTGTGGGCACTGCCGTTCAGGTACGTTGGACAAACTTGTTTTTATAGAACCTCGCGGTTGTAGCCCTTTTGCGGGCAATACCTGACATTTTCTTTGGCAATGCATTTATCTACTGAGATATTGACTTTTCCAGCAATCACAACGACTCGTCCACAAAGCTCTTTGGAAAATATAGCTTTCTTGTAAATCAGTCTTACTACGAGCAATAGCAGACAACTACCTGGTGTTTGAATGGCTCGCCACAAATTAAAAGCCAAATCATATTTCAGGACGATTAAACAAACACAAAATTGCCCGGTCATCGTGTGAGGGATTATTTGTTTAATACACAGGTCGATTCACGTTTTTAAAATAGGCAAACGGCAGTAAATCCAGTGCTCCGCGTGATCTGAAACATTTGCCAGGGCGTAAACAATTTGTGAGTATTTACTTGCAAACAATTCACCGATAGATTGTAGCATTATAATATAGATGGTTATTAGAATCACGCAAAGTGCCCTTGAATACAGATGAGAATGAAAAAAGAGCACTCCTACAAGGATTTTTTTCATTCTGGGAATTAAACTTTAACCAACCTTTACATAACGATTCATTTATGGGTCAATTCAGACTAAGACAAAGCTGAACATAGCAATGGGGCTGACAAATTTTAGGTAGTAATGGTTTCAAGTAAACCAGACAAAGTGTGTGTAGTAATGAGTCTTATTGCAAGGTCTCTCCACCTAACTGTATAATCATTGGAAATCTTTCTTGGGATATTTGGAAAAGAACGTTTTGCCCGCTTGCAAGTCCAGTGGCCACAATCACGGAAAAGACATTTCAGTAGGGGACCCCGAAATCGCGGGGATCGCAATATCTGCCTTGGTTAGGAACAGCTATTTTGCTACAAATATGGTTTCTCCTCACCATTTTCAGCACTTCTCACTTGTTTGTTTCTCGCCAAAAAATTTCTATGGCTAACACCTCAACTGATTTTGGAATTCAAGTACCTAATCTGGATAAAAAACGCCACACGTGTAGCTAGCAACAACGGTCTTTCCGCGGCGTCCTTCATACAAGCTGTCACGCTGATTCTTTTGCTTCTCCTCTAAGCATAGCGGCTGTACTCGGTATATCTGTAGCCCATTTATAGCCCTCAGGACTAACCAAACCGGAAATGTGCGCTCTTAAACTGCAATCCTGCACAAGACACACCGGCTTCGATTTCCCAAAGGACATTTTTGCGCATTATTTTTTGTTCTATCTAGTCCCGTAAATATCATTAAATATCATTAAATATCATTAAATATCATTAATTTTTGTTTCCGTTTTTCTATGCGCACTGCAACCAAGTCCTTTCTTTTACATAGCAGTACTTACTTAAATGTTGAGGTGAATTAGGTCACTCTAAAAAACAGAATACCAAAATATGATATTTTCTGCAAAAACACAACTGAGTGTGTTGCAATTTTGGAAGATGATTTGCTATGCTATCGTCTGGCAGAGTAAAAAAATCACAGCTCTTAACTTTTCCTTCTTTGTCAGTTACGTAAGATTTCGGATCCCCCCCTTGTTGCCACCGCACGTGTTCTCAAGGTAAGCAATTACTTCATTGATTTTTTCTTTATCTCAAAATGCAATAGTCGAATTTGGTAGCCAAAACAAATGAGACGTTTACACAATGGATTGATTGTCTGTGTAGTTAGTGGCGTTTTGCTAATATCGATGCAAATAACTTGGCAAAAATTACAGATTAACTTCACTAAAAAAGCGCTGGAGCTTGATAATCAAGGACAAATCACAGAGCACACGATTAAACTCACTTGCACAACAATTTTGCTCGTATGTCAAAATTCACGACCAGGTAATTTTTCCGAAATGTCGAAATACAGTACGGCAGTTGTCCACTGTTTGCAACATTCAGATAGTTTCTTTCATCTGTCTCCAGATCATCTCAAACAGTGTAGCAGGCAGCATTTCACGAGCAAACGCAAACGTTGGTCAAAAAAAGATCCACTTGCTTTAAGAAAGCGTTTGTCGTGAGTATTCAAGTCTGAATATTCAGAAGCCTCCATTTGTATACTCGCCACTCGCCGAACTCTTAAGGTTACGCCATACGTTTATCACTCATCATATGTGGAGCTTCATAGAGTCTACAGATGGTCACTTTGTGGATTTTCCTGTCAACTCTAGAAGACCGGCTGTCCAAAACGTTGCATGGAACATTTTTTATCATGCATGGTCAATTTCTAAACGCAGAATGAAGAACGAGGTCGGACGACCTTACAGTTGACATTTCATTCCAGGTGTCAACTAATAGAGCTGCCTATTTCAGGATGCAGGCACATGTCCACGTAAGGTCATTTTCGGAGAAACACCAGGCCATATATTCGTCAAGAAACAACTGCGTCCCAAAGAGTTAAAATGGCAAACTTTTTGTCAGTCAGGCTTGTAAAATGAGTCTTCCAAAAAGCCACGTGTGGACAAGTGGAGTTTTGCGTGGTTTCGGTCGTTTCAGGTGAGATTTTCACGTCACGGAGGCTAGCCTAAGCTGAAAAGCCCACAATGGCTGTACAGCCGTTCTACTACTATCGCAAGTCATCAGCGACAACAGCCTTACCGAAGTAGCTTTGTGTAAATTGCAACGAACATCTCAAACCGCTCGCTGCATCTACCTGGGCACCTCTCTGTTGTTAGGATACCTAAATTTTCTGACGAGTTGGATCTAGTCCCTTGCTTTGTGGCCATGGACCATAACAGAACAATATTCTATCTAATTGGTAAGGAGAGTGATGATAATGTACAGTGACGAAATTAACCTACGACCAGGAATTTGTAAGTGTTTAAGATGAACCGGTCGTTATCGCTAGCCGGACACCCTCACGATATATCACTGTTTGCTCAAATCGTTTTTTGGACTTTTTTTTAAAACGTTTACTGCGAGATTCCGTTAATTACTGGGATCAGTAACACATTTGAAATCATTTGAAATATGATGACGCAAAATATTATTTCATCAATCAGATTTGTTGCTAGAAAGAAAACTTGTACGACACGTAAACCACCAGATACAATCAAGAAGATATCGATTTCCAAGAAATAATTAATCTTCATTGACCAAGAACCCTTTTGAAAATGTATCAAAATGGGTTTTGGGTTTTTCGACCTACATAAACAATCCATTGAAGAATTAGGAGACAGACTGGTGCCCACAAGTGTTAACCTGGTCGCCGGGTTACTCAATGAAATCAGGGATTTTTATGCGTACATAGTTGGACAATCTAAAAACCCGAAATGATCCCCAGAAAAGCATCTTGTTTATCATCAAGATCACAACGATGACCGTAAATGACACGGGCTCATGTTGAGCACAAAAAGAGCCTTGCTACGGCAGTTCTTAGTTCGCGAATGATTTAGACATATCAATTGGTGATTGCTACGCCAAGGGTCTCGGCTTCGACCTTATGCCCACAACGATGGTATTCACAAAGTTAACGTTCTTCCGTTTTGCCAACGTTATTTGCTCTTGTGGAACGTTTTGGACCGCATCTTCTCTCCTTCGTCATTCTCAAGATTCTAACAAAATGGGTTTTACTCACCCCAAACGAGTGCTTATTGAGTGTGGCTCCAGGCTCGCCAAAACATTTCTGCCCACTTCTCTGATTAATAGAGCGTAGATTTTGTATGGTTCGTTTTATTCAGCAAGCCAAATGCAAAATACATTGTCCTGGGTGGAGCAACAGTTGATGAATTTCCAAATAATCTGTTATCAAACACCCCAAAACTCTTGCGCGCACAAGTAAACAAATTCACTTTCGGAAATTTCGCCCTCTCGTAGACTGTTTCAGACAAACAAGATTTAGCACGATCATTCTAAGATGTCGACGCTCCAGACAGACAGGCTATATATTTAAACATAGCAACAATGACAACAGTGATTGCCTGCCTCTGTTTAAAGTGTTAAACCTGAACGCATGGAAAATGGCGAAGGTTACTGTATTAATCATTTGATTTGTTTTTCAGGGGTAACTGCCGGGTGACTGAAGGCACAAAGAACCGAATTCGCTGTGTTTTTCAAACGTAGTTTTGTTTGCCGTGAAACGTGATAAATAAAATTAACCAAATAAACATGTTTTTCTCTCTATGACTCTCAGTCGGTGGGGGTGCCTGGAACTTGGTCCCCACCGCACTCATGCGAATGGTATACAAACAGTCTTCTTACTGGCAAATCTCACTGCATAGCAAATATCGTGCGAATATCTAGATTTTGTTGGAAACATTTTCGGTGAACGCAAGATCCCTAACTTGCCCCCTTTGAGGAATAAATGCCATGATCTCTCTTGCCATTTTACCATCAAAGAATTTGCATCAGCCGAAAAAAGCCAAAATGTTTGCCACCACCTGCGACAGTCTCCGAACGGTCGCTGTATATACTGCCGGAGGAATTCAGGGGCAAGATTTGAAATTTATCATTGGTTTTGCCCCAAAAATAAGATGTTTGTGTCATATTCCAACTACTCTTAACGCGAAAACGTGGGTGCGCACAAGTTTTGTGGCAAATTGCGTCAAAAAATATGAAATATTATCGTTTTAAGCTTGGCGAAATAGCTGAGCATATATACTATTGCGCCAAAAAACAATACGGCATTAACGACAGTGTCGTGTCTCCAGGATTTGCTTTTCAGCCAACGGATGGGGCACAAACATCAGACATTTCACGTATTGACATACTGCAACAACAAGACTCTATTTCATACCACTGCGTATCAACAAGTAAGCCTACGCGTTACTCGTGGGACTTTATAACCGGTCCTTCTCAGCCAACATATATTCACTATTTGTAAAACAGCAAAACCAAATCTTATCCGCAAATTCCAGTGCGTTTGATTGTTTCAATTGAAAGAGAGCTCATTTAAAAAGCTCGGGCTTTCCCGTCTTACGAGCAAATTGTAAACGAAACTCTTTTATGTAGAACATAAGCTCTCCGGAAACTCGGGGACTGCGCCTACCTGATGAGCCCCAAGAAGCCTGAGGGGAGTTTTCAGCAACCTTATGAGTAGTGCAGTACAAATGAAACACTTTCACATTTGTAGGCTTGTTGCGCTCATTTGATTAGATCGCACATTAGGATGTGAACCGCTGTCGCTCAAGTCCACATCCACAAGCATGCGGTAGTATCATCGTCTGTCCATTGATTAGCGACATTATAAATCTCCATGGATACAGTCAACATTCGTTTTATTTTCACTTAAAGTTCATCAAACGAACAAAATTCTTGACGTTTGGGAAGTCTGGAAAGTACGCCTGAAAAGCTTGGGGGCAAATCGTAATTTAAGCAAAGCACATCCACATGTATCAAAGCATTTTGGCAGTCACAAGATGGGCTCACTTCAAGATCCTGAAGATACTGATATCGTTAGGTGAAGTGAACTATTACAATATTGTGCGATAGCCTACATCTTGTAAACGTGTGCTGCGAGGGCGATACCCTACGTTTCGGATAACCTTCCAAAGACTGGTGTCGCCTTGGGGTATGTATGTATACTGAATACTGTAAAACTCAAACGCTACAGTAAGAGTGGAAAAGTTGAAACTTCTTATTTTCCCACAGTGAATGAGCACGAATTTACTGACTGGACGGTCCGTATTTCGAACCCGTCCTCTGTCTCTCAACTTCCCCCGTCCAGGCTTGGGCAACCTGGCAGTATCCCTGCCCACGTGGTTTCTTCTGGTGGCGTGACATACAGGTACCGAAAAGTTACTTCAGCTGAATAGCTGTACAGTGGTTTATTAGCAAGTGATCCGCCATAGTGTATGATTTTAGCTGCCCCACAGTTTGCATGCTGAACAATAGGTTCTGCGTGCGCCTGCCGAATTCAACATGAAACTAACACTGGAATGATGCAAAGTGGTTAGTTATACAGTGTTGCAGGTAAGGGCAAGCGGCTAAACGTTGATATCCATCTCGACGAATGACACAGACTATGCTACATTCTAAACACTTGTCACCTGGCAGCCAGGTAGGCAATATATATTTCATCGGGTATCATATTTGTTGTGTGAGGTGCGAATTTACTTGCCTTGGGCCTCGGGACGTTCGGACTGGAACTGGTTTGGTTTCTTATCGGTGCGTCCTCCGGGGAGACGCCTTAACATAGTGTTGTGGACGACAGTAACTTAATGCTTTCTTATTATCGTGCACCCCGGTCTGGATAGCCGCTTGATCACCTGGTGCGCTTGGCCAAACTAGAAAAGTCAATGAACGTGCGAGCCAGCTGCACTATTGATCACTGTAGCGTACAAGAATACAACTCATCTGTCAAGGGCGAGTGAAGAACAACCAATGAAATGTGTCTCAACGAAGAACGGTTATTCCATTGGCAGTTATGTAGTCCCGTTACGTTCTGAGCTGGTTCTCCTAACAACTCTCATGTTCCAAGTACTCTTTCATCAGGTAGAAAGCAAAACTAATCAATAAACTAGAAGTTGTTGAAAGCAGCTGGTGGTGCATTTGTCTGGAGTATTTAGTTACCTCGTTTATGTACGCACCGAGTTTGACAAGGAGTCTATCAGCCAGTTTCTTGGAGTCAAATGCAACTTGCTTATCAAGAGTAAAATGTATGCATAAACATCGGTAGTCTTCCGAGGATAGTGCAACTAGTTGTGATCTTCTTTGCAAATACGATAAACTGTGTAACACCAGATTGTCCTTCTTTAGCACTAGAGCAGGACTCTGATTACAGTTTTACAGCAACAAGACGGGAGAACAGATGGTACTGTCAGACGCCTTTTGTGTTTAGATCTGTATATTAAAATCGATACATTTGGCGGCACATCCATGTATATCCGTTGTTGAGCTATCTTCTGAACTTCACATAGTCACTTTGGTTATTTTGGCATGCCGTCCACTTAATACATCATCTCCTGCCTAAACTTTGTGGTAATAATGGAACAGGAGCGCCACAAATTCGGCGATTAGTTGTTCGGTTCGCGATCAGCTAGCAGTACGTATAATAACACACGCGTAACACTACTCAACGCACAACCACTAACCCACCACTACGCTCCCTAATAACGCACTGATGATGTCACCTCGATTGGTGATGAAACGGTTCCAATCGAATTGCCCAGCTCAGCGAACAAGCCAATGACCTTGTACGCTACCTGAGCCACCGACATTTTCCTCTATAGAATATCAGACGCCGCTACGTCAAAAAAGGGCTGTTTGGCTCTCAGAATATGAGGTAATACAAAATGGGAACTAACCGACCACCATTTACCAAGATCATATTTACAAGGAATTTGCGTCCTCTCGGTTGAGACGAATGAAAACGGAACTGAAGACCATTACGGACAACTGAGATAAACATAGGTTTTCCCAAGGAAATATGTGGATCCAAGTGTAATTTATCAATTAGTTGTGTGTAATATGATAGGCCGGTCTGGGTAACTAAGATTAACTCAATCTAGTGCGATTTGGCTCACGAATCGCGCCGATCGGAGGGTCTAGTTGATGGATAATCTTAACTGGCATAGCGGATAACTTAGCTTGTGTTCTTCACATCTGATGGACTAACCGCATCAGAACAAACCATATGAAGGGAATGGAAATTTAGCTCAGAATCTCCCGACAACTAAAAGTAGGACAAATTGGCCGAAATGAGGTTGGATAGAACTGCAAATATATGAATCATGACAGGTTTGATTTACCAACTCTTAATTTATAAAAACCAACTCTGAGAATCCCAAACTTACCTGAAAAAGAAAACAGAGAATTTGTTGGAAACGTATGAAAGCCTGTCGGAAATTTCTCCGTTTCTATGATTTACCTGGGGGACCATGTCACGTATTTCCAAACTCAGAATAGAATGCTTACAAATACTATCCGGATACGTCAAAACGCAACGAGGTACGTCTTTTTGTATTTGTGCTTATCACGTGGTTGCATCGAAATTAGTTACCTGTCCCCCGTTCCATAGAAACTGTCCGCTGACATGCGTGGCATCCTTCAAAATCCCCATGGCCGTATGAAGTATACAAGTCAAAGTTTTGTCTACAACGATGAACTGTGCGAATAGTTTGCTTACTCAGGGGCAGCAAAATATACACTACCAAATTTTCATAATAGAATCTCATAAAAAAAGTGTCGCCTGTGAAATTAGGCCTTTCAGACATCTTGTCAGAAGGTTTAAAAATTAGGAAAACTAAAAAAATCGACAAAAACTATGTATATATATGTCTATAGTTGGCACATACATATCTAATGGTTAAAATAGGAGCGAAAAATGAAATACGCTGCGAAGATTCGTTAGTGAAATTCAAAACATGGAGACACGAACGACTGGTTGTCTGTGCCACCACGTCGCATCTAATTGGATGCTGTGAGACAGTCTGGAGGGCCTTAGAGTGAATTGGTGCTCGTGCGAAACGCTTTTGACAACACAGTATCGCGTTTTGAAGACGTACAGCGACCGCCTCGGCTGTAGTCATACAACGCCGTTGGATAGATAGTGGTAACCTGTTGGGTACACGGCAACTGACAAGAAATGACTCATTCGGAATGATTACATGCCCGGTGTCAATTAAGTAGGAAGCAATCGAGTTTTTGGCTTAACTGTTGAGTTTAATGATGTTCCACTAAGAGAGACGCTCATGTACTCTATTTGAAAGTTGCCGTGTCGTGCGCCTAGCCTACTTAACTGAACAACAGCAGGGGAAAGCATGCGGTTGGATGGAGCGATCGGACATATTCTTAGTTATTAATCTTTCCGGGTAACCGTTGGCTCGGAACACGTTAGCAATGTGCTGCAGCTGAGTCCAGAATATCGGCAAAGCTAATAAGTCTTGCTCGGTTCGTTAAAGTGTGAATCAGGGTTCGTTTCCGCCTCTGTAGCACAAAACTCAGGAAGTTTGTGTACTGTCCCGTCTATGTAGGCTTTCTGTAGAAAGACCTCTGAATTGAATCCGTGGAACATAACAGCCAGGAAGCATCATAAATTCTCGGTAAATTGGTGATTTGAGTGGAGATAGTCAAAGTGTGCTCGAAGGGGGCAGCACAACGCCTATCCATTATTTAGGTTCAAACCTAGACGAAATTAATCTTTTCACGGGCGCTGGACAAATTAGGCCGAAATCTGCCAGTGAGAATAACGCGTGCGATTACCGGAATCGCTCTTGAACCGTTATAGTAGAATGATTTACTGTACGTTAATGATTGTTTATTGGCATATAGCTTAACTATGGCGTTCCACTAATATTCTGCGAATGGGTCACACTATTAATTGTCAAATCTAGTCACACTACAAACAGAAAACAAGTAGCTCAGAGGATTGAACGTTTTGCCGCCATTCTGCGGACCAGTTAGCACCTGGGATTACTTGATCTGGAAGCTATGGGACCGGTATTCAGCTACAGAGTTTGATGCGTCTTCTGCAGCCTCCCTTAGATCACGCAGGGTGCTCGATGTGTTTATCATATTTGGATTGGGAAGGATCGTGGTAAAAGTCACCGTCTTCTGTGGTTCCTGGGTTGCCGGTTTTGGCGTGCCACTGGAGCTTACTGCATCTCGGAGTGCGTTGTGTATTGATTGCCCTTTGGAAGCAATATTATCAGAAATACCGCCTTACAAACAAATGTATTTATCACAATACAGCGTTTCAGTGGTGGAAGTATTGATTGCCCTTTGGAAGCAATATTATCAGAAATACCGCCTTACAAACAAATGTATTTATCACAATACAGCGTTTCACTGGTGGAAAGGAAAGAACCAGGTTTAGCCTGCAACCAACATCCAACCCGGTCACACATCCAACACAACCAGACGGTCCGGATAGGATGAGACAGCACGAACGTTACTGTCTTCGGGTAGCCACCATGGCGCTCACTGTCTCTAATAAGATCGTGACACCTTTAATTCTCATTTATTGTGCCATGTTTCGACTACCACTAGGTTTCCGCTACTTCGATTCAGGCGCAAAAGCCATGGTCGCTTCTCGACAAGTGGAAACCCGGCATACGTAACACCTTACCACCCAGCCTACTTTCTTGCACTGGATGTTTTATTTGAGCGGATAGCCTCGTCGTTATCCTGTAAGCCTGTTGTTCGATCATTTTGAATTTGCAGGTTCTAGTTTTCTCCAGCTATTGTTCCGACATATCGATGGTCATAACCCTGGGGTTTCCTGGCCAATTGTCGCGGCTACTCACCAGTTCAGACAACGATGTAGTCTGATATGCGGCTCTTTTGCGATCCAGTGAAATATCATTTTGATGCAACTTCAATTTTCATTCGCTGAAGGCTTAGAATGAGTTGAAAGTCTGCATTATGGCGAAGGATCTCCACCGTTCGATAAATCTAAGAACATTCTCTCGAACGAATCCAAGTTTAAAGTAAACGGTTTCGAGGGAAAGAATGAGCGGTGGATTACAAAAGCAGTGTCCAAAGTCTTCCAACGCTGTAAACATTCCGCGGGCATTCTTGAGTGTATTGGTCATCTCGGTAAAACAATTTCTCAGCTCTTATGCCCATCCTCGTTATGCTTCGTTCTTCTTATCATGTCCTGGTTAAGTAACCAGCACCCTGTTAGGACCACTCAGGATACCAGTATCGAAAAACGTCATCATCCTCCTCATCATCACAGTCAAGGTCAGCAACATTAGTACTGATACTAATGTTGCACTACAGTACAACAAAGCTTAAGAGATAGTCTTTATTTGCTCGCCTAGATTGGTCATCTAAGGATCGACATCATCATCATCATCATTTACCTGTAACGCTTTGGGCATAGCCGCCATGCCACCCCAAGGAAGTATGAGGGCTTGGATATTGTCAGGCTGCTCAAGCCCATACAGGATCAGTCGCGATGGTTGGGTTGGGTTCGAACTGCGGACATTCCAACCATAAACCATTTGAAAATTCATAGCCTTGGCTGAAGTTTAGCTCCAAAATCCGGTTCTTTTGAAGGACCCGATTGCCAAGCCCACCATGAGCCATTGTGCGTAAACTTCTGTGTTCGTACACTCAACCTGAGCATGATACACTGGATGTACGAGAATTCCCCAACAATATTATTCTCAGGTGTGAAGTTACTGGTTTGAATAATTCAGATACTCTGGTACTTTTTCGATAAATGGAACCCTGTTTTTCCCCTTTCTCATGGGCAGAATTCACAAAACAAACATTCCAACGTCGGAGATATCAATTTACACACCGAGGTGTGGACTTCATGGGTTCAATTGACCGAGATGCTTTTGAACAGCCCACATAGATGGCAATTAGGTATTCGATTCCCCAACGAGCATCAAAGCCACATTGCTGATTGGAGGTTCCGGCTATCCGAGAGGGCTTTGGTACAGACAGGCTAACACTACTGTAGTTTAGTAAATACGCACAGATGGGGTTTCGCTCAATTCAGGCGTTTACGAATATACACTGCTGTTGTTAGTAACTTAGTGAGGCAGCAGAAAGCCGTATTTGACATTCTGCCTAACAGTTAGTTTTCACTAGAACTCGAGTTGAACGTTATCCTCTTGTCGCAGGTAATGGGAAGACCCCTGCATTTTGACTGCGTCCAATTAAAATCAAGTTCTGGGGGAGTAATATAAGTACCATGATCGAAAAAGACGCCCAAATTGACTGCACATCATCTGTTCTCTTCTTCGCCCAAACCTGTAAAATCTCTAATGGGGCATAATTCCGACACAATACTGTGAATTCTGGCGTCCATTGCAATTCACGAGTTCACACGATTCACGTGAATGTCGGTCAAATGCCGATGGATGTATTTTATGGCTTTTGTGGCCAACTCATTTCTTGTAATGATGTTCTCCAGCAAGTAAGCCTCATCACCGACGCTGATCTCGAATGAACTTGGAAATNGCCTCATCACCGACGCTGATCTCGAATGGACTTGGAAATCGAGGTTAGCCCTTGTGATTCGAGATAGAACATATGACTTGCCACAGAATGAGCGATATTTCTGTAGAATGGAATGCGCTGAGTAGGGATGATCATGACAGATATGAATGGAGCGTGATGAACCGGCGTTCAGTGTGGTATGGCCAAGACAAGACAAAAGTGCTTGTGCACACTAAAGATGAACACTCTATTTATAATGTTGCACTCACATAGAACATGCCATGTTTTGTTTAAAGTCTTGTTTCGTAGCTGGCGCGTGCAAGTTCATTTTTGGTTCTACAACCGCTTATATTGTCTCTCACTATCACTCTCTATTTTATAACGATGGGTTTATTTTCCAAATCGTGGGGAGCATACCGATTGCGAGCATGATTGGGCCGTTGCACTTTGAACGTCGCGGGCAACATTTGAACAGAATGGAAGGCACAACTGAGGGAACATGCTTATCACGTGACAAATGATTGTAAATCGTGGCAAACCAAGTGTTGAACAACGGGGCAAGAAGTGACGAATATGGTTGAGTTGAACTGAAACTTAAAACAGCTGCTGACCATGAGTGACCTTCGCGACAGTTGAGTTAATTGCCAGGGTCACGAACAGCTGAAGTGGAGATTGAAGGATGGAGAACTGTGTACTGGACGTAGATTGGAAGTTGCGTCTCAGAAGTGTGGTTCATACCGAAAATGGGTAAACTCTCTAGTGACGTTGTTGTACAGAAGTCAGTTGAAAAAGTATTTGGGAGGGAGATATAGTGCCATTGCATAGGGCCGTACGACCAGCGTAAGTAAAGTAGCTCAAATTGTGGACGGAGCAGATTTTATTTAATGTGGATGCAATGAATGTAATCTACCCCGCACTGCTTTGTTTTTACTCATATCCACGAGAGTGGTGCCCTTGGAAACAATTACTTGAACGGAACACGAAGCTATGGGCACGGACGCTAGGCTCATTTATATACATTATAGCCTCATCACCGACGCTGATCTCGAATGGACTTGGAAATCGAGGTTAGCCCTTGTGATTCGAGATAGAACATATGACTTGCCACAGAATGAGCGATATTTCTGTAGAATGGAATGCGCTGAGTAGGGATGATCATGACAGATATGAATGGAGCGTGATGAACCGGCGTTCAGTGTGGTATGGCCAAGACAAGACAAAAGTGCTTGTGCACACTAAAGATGAACACTCTATTTATAATGTTGCACTCACATAGAACATGCCATGTTTTGTTTAAAGTCTAGTTTCGTAGCTGGCGCGTGCAAGTTCATTTTTGGTTCTACAACCGCTTATATTGTCTCTCACTATCACTCTCTATTTTATAACGATGGGTTTATTTTCCAAATCGTGGGGAGCATACCGATTGCGAGCATGATTGGGCCGTTGCACTTTGAACGTCGCGGGCAACATTTGAACAGAATGGAAGGCACAACTGCGGGAACATGCTTATCACGTGACAAATGATTGTAAATCGTGGCAAACAAAGTGTTGAACAACGGGGCAAGAAGTGACGAATATGGTTGAGTTGAACTGAAACTTAAAACAGCTGCTGACCATGAGTGACCTTCGCGACAGTTGAGTTAATTGCCAGGGTCACGAACAGCTGAAGTGGAGATTGAAGGATGGAGAACTGTGTACTGGACGTAGATTGGAAGTTGCGTCTCAGAAGTGTGGTTCATACCGAAAATGGGTAAACTCTCTAGTGACGTTGTTGTACAGAAGTCAGTTGAAAAAGTATTTGGGAGGGAGATATAGTGTCATTGCATAGGGCCGTACGACCAGCGTAAGTAAAGTAGCTCAAATTGTGGACGGAGCAGATTTTATTTAATGTGGATGCAATGAATGTAATCTACCCCGCACTGTTTTGTTTTTACTCATATCCACGAGAGTGGTGCCCTTGGAAACAATTACTTGAACGGAACACGAAGCTATGGGCACGGACGCTAGGCTCATTTATATACATTATACATTTATATACAATGCTAGCTGTCACTCATGTGTCCATTAGTATCCGGTGTACTGAATGAATCCACATATTCAGCCCTTCTAAAAGTGCAGGGGACGGGGTAGTGGGCATATTTCTTCTGGGAATATTCTAAATTCGTTGACCCCAGTAGTGAAAATAACTTTTGAGATTGGTAAATCTCGCCCGGGATGCCAGCATGCTACCAACCACCTCTCTTGGAGCATAAAATTACTCGTTTGGAACTCAACCGTCAATTTCAGAAGCAAGACCACGCAACCCCTGAGAAACCGGGTCTTAACATTCCGTTTGGACGGTCTCGCATACCAACAGAACTTGAAGCAGTCGACGTATTTCGGAGTTGCGATGACTTTCAAACATAATAAGGACTCAAAGGTGTCCTTCCTAGAATGCACGTGCTGTATGTTTGAGCATGTTCGTTTCCCACTGTTAGTGCTCTTGTTGTGACGTAATTAAGTTGATAGTCAGAAGGTAACATGCACCAACAAACGTCTATCTTACTAGAATGTGATGAATAAAATACTTGGGTGCACTTGATAAAAATAGATACAATGCGGAAAGTGGAATAAGCCAAAACGTGACTTATCGTTTGGGGACACTTGGTGAGAGTTTCTGGTTGAAGTTCCGGACGCGGGACATGTCTTCTCTGCAGTACAGCTGCTACACGTAGTTCATAGTTGTCCGTGGAAACTTGCGGAGCTCTGATGACTTCCTGTCCTGTGCTCGCGGATGTGTGTATTGAGCCTGGTTGTATGCCTATTTATTGTGTGGAGTGTGAAGAGAGGAATGTCCCCTCGTGTTTGATGCTTACACGAACATGAATACACCTTGACCTGATGTGTTGAAGTCCATAAGCCTGGCGCGTTACGCAAGTGGTAGCTGTGTAAACAAAAATGGATGAGAATTTGTGATGTACAAGTTGTCGGCTAAGGTCGCCAGTGGGACAGGATAAAGTAAGGTGTGCTTTAATGGAGATTTATAGCACTTGGTGAGTTTACTCCTGCTGAGTTGTATAACTGCCTCAGGAGGTTCCATAATGTTGCTCATTGCTTTCCGGCGTCGCTCACTGCTGCTTATGATTTCTCACGGTCTGGGAAGACGACACTCTGATTGCGGCTGGTCATCACCGCAAACGTTCGCATGAAGTGGTATCAACGGACCAGGATTCTTGACTACTGAAACAGCACTACATTCCATAGGGTGGGCTACTCCTTTCGTATTCCATGAAGGTCACAGCGTAACTCATTTCATCACTTCCCATCTCTGGCCACTAGGTCCTTGGCCGAAGTAAGTGGCGTGCTCTGAAGCATCCAGTAACAGTAGTCAATTAGCTTCGTTCTCAAACCACGTGACACCTCATGCATTGCCACATTAGAATTGTCGTATTTCCGAGATATGCCAGCTTCATACGTGATTTTCCAAAATGCTCTGGAAACGTTTTTCACCTATTTATCTCTCTTCGCGTCCTGAACGTCTCGTCCCTCCAGGAAGGCGGCTGCAACCTGCTGTAGTACGGTATCACGTCGACGTATTTGCACCAACCTCTTGGAGACCAGTGTGACTGTGAGGCGATTGTCATTGGGTTCATCTACAGACTCTGTTTTTGAAATCCAATCGACAATATGTTGCCTTTCCTGCGATACGTGCTGGATCGTGAATTTGCAATTCAATAGACAGTGTGCCAAGCTCGCGAGCATTCTGAGGGGTCTCCGGTGGTCCTGATCCGTTTATGTGGTTTGTGGTTGGTCACGACTTGAAACATTTGTCCCATCAAATTTGGCCTTCCCTTTTCCAGAACCCAGACTTTCTCTAACTGTTCCTTCACGATGGTTGAATACTTTTGCGTGGTATTCGTCGAGACGTGCCTGGGATAATCGGTGATTCCATCGTTCAGTTTCGAAAGTGAACAGACGTCCCGGTCACTAAATTCCGTAAGCACCCTGAAGGTGATTTTTCGATCTAGCATCTGCACTTTGACGTGTTCGAAAGCTTCTTGCTTGCAATATGCTTCTCCTCAGACTTTCTATTTTAATGGAATATGTGATACCGTGGGGCAGCAGTGTAGTCGAAATCTGTGATTAACCGCAACTAAGGTGTGACTCGCTAAAATGATGAATACCAGCCTTCAGTAACTGTAGAAATTGAGATTCAACTGTTGTCAACAGACAGGAGTTTCACGGAATCCCCTACTGCACCTTTGAAATGTCCTAGGAATCACAAAAACCCAAGGACTTGCGAAACATACTGTGTTTCAAATGACTGAGAACATCATATGACTGAGCACGTCATACACTGTGTCGTCTTGAAAGCAGGTCAGAGAGGGGAGGAGCACTCTTAGGCGCGGGGGTGTTCACTGGCCAACTGGTAAATACCTGGACACTTGGTCAAATGGTGGTTATTGGCTTGGAACCGTTTCGGCACCATGTCAGGAGACATCGTCAGTGCTTTTTTAGATGGGTCATTCTTCCACGTGTGATTGCATTTAAATGATTTCTAAAGAGTAGCCCACTCTCCGTAAGGTAACTGGTTGTTCGAGGTTCGTCCGGCATTTAATTTAGCTGGTCATTTCGAGATTGGCGTTGAGTTGTGGTGCGCAAATTTTGATGCCAATCAGCTCGTTGAATAGATCCGTTTCAGAGTTTTGTTTTATATATCCCAATTCGTTTGATCTGCTTTTCTTGACCGTTGTTTTCTAAAGTCTTCGCGCTTTTGATTGGCCCGTTAGGCACCTTGTGTTTTTTTGGCTACAAAGCGGCTCAAAAATTTCCATATCAATCTTCAATCAGATGCGAGAACGGCGTCACATATTTTCTCATTAGTAGTCATCGTTATGTGTGTATTATACCTGCTGTATCGTTCGAGGAATGTCTGAACACAAGTTCAGTGAAAAACTTCCTCTAAAAATTCAAACTACTTATAGTTTTCTAGTAGTGTGTGATGAAATGTTTTTTCGCATTTGTGCTGTTGTTCGGCCTAAAATCTCTGCAATATTCAGTCTGGCTAGATTGATGAGCTGTGGATGAGCCCAAATTCCATCATCAGAGTTGAAACATTAGTTTCCTAGAAAAACGAACCTTGAGGTTTTACTGAGGTTTTCTGAAGCTGTTTCACCCATTTTAAGCAGACTTGTTCTGAATTTAAGGCAGCTTACCAAAAACTCGTGCCTTCCCTTTCCACTTCTATATCGATCGAATGAGTCAAGTTCCTGGCAATCTTCCCTATTACGTAGACCATATTCTTGGCGGTTCCTCGGTTCGAAACCCAGACGTCTGTTGCCACCACTCGACCAGCGCAGGCTGGACACATCGAATTATCACACCTGAACCAATCAGTATATATATA
>NW_008752023.1:192283-207390 GCF_000715545.1 Opisthorchis viverrini
GACCTACCTACATTGTTGGTTTACTCGACGCCCATGAGAAAACAGCAGTGGCTGTCCTGATCTTCACCTGTCAGGATCTCCCAGCCGGGTAGCAACGTGAGCACCTAAAACTTCTTATTCTGCAGTAAGCTCATCATCATCATTCACAAAAGTGATAAAGATTGGTATTTGAGTGTTACAACAACATGAACTTCGAATCGTCACTCAAAACAAATTTAGTGTGATAGTCCTTTCAGACGTCTCTATCTGTTTCAAATCTTGTCGACATAAGGTCCACCTTTCTCCGTTTTCAAGGAATCAATAACATCTAATAGCTAGCAGAAAAGTCAGGTAGAGAGGGACGTGCTAGAGAAGCTTTGATAGACAATCCTCAGCCATAACTCTTGTGATGAAACAGTCGCATTCTACGCGATTAGGCTCGATTCCATCGACCGACTGTCCGCATCACTCTCGTTTAGACGGCTCTTCTCCAATCTGGGCTCCATTACTCTCGAGAGTCTGTACCAGAGGTAAACGCTTACCCAAGGACCGCTCTTACTGAAGCTCAGCAGCAGAACATATTCTTGACTGTTCCAGGATGTGAACTTCAAACATCTGACCTGAAGGGCAAGTGCGTTCAAGCCGAATCAGATCACTGTGGTGTTGAGCACCACTTGGATCTCAGGATTCACAATGGACTGGGTTGTGACAGGCGTTCCTCCGTTTAGTGGCATTACTACTACTTTTCTTAGCTGTCTTGCATCCAATGTTTTAGGCAACATATTTTGGTTAGGCGAAATCAAATTCATCAGTCCCCCTGTCTGTTCTCGAATACCGTAAAACTGGGTCTCTACTGGCTAATCATCAATGGGACCAGTTTAACCAGTCTTTGCTCCCCAGTTGACGTCACGTGATCCGGCAATGATCCACATCGCCGATTGTAGACTGCCCGGAAGAAAAGACTGTATAATGCCCCTCAGCTTTTGACCTGCTTTACCGGATAAAAATCTTATAAAATTGCTGAAAACCCCCCAAAACCCACTACCAGATTTGTTATTCATGGGACTCATCAGATAGGCGCACCATCCTAGTTATCCTTGAATCACTCTTATGATTTGCTTGTAAGCAAATTGGACGGAATCAACCGGGCACTCGTTAGCAAAAAGTCAGCTTTGGCTGGAGACAACTGAATTCTCTGCTGTTGAAATTCTCCTACTGGATGTTTGCTCCATGATTCAATTAGTACGATATTGGAATGCACTTTTAAGACAGTACAAACGCTATTTGTGGACTGCACCTCTGTGATCAGCTCCAAAGTGATTGAAACCGATCGTGGGTTGCCCAGGTGCTTTCAACTAACTTGTGAATAGTGCTCCATGAAGAAAATGTACTGCGATATCCCAAATATCATGCCAATTGAACCATGAGGTGACCATCTTGCAGCAAATTCAGTTGAAGAATAGCATAAACGACAGATTCAGATGGAATTTGGTTGAGTTTGCCGTTGAACACCAAGGGATATTCAAATATGTTTTGTATGGATCAAATGAGAAACACGTCCATTGATTTCGTTGCCTCGTACGCTTTAGTGTTCCACGCATTCCTGATCGATAATTTGGCTACCACTGCTGGATGAGGAGAATGAACACCTGTAAACCGAAAAATCATTTATTTGCTTACATCCCATGCGGCAAATTAGCAAAACCTTTCCCTCACACTGCAGCGAGACATTTTGAAGCCCGGGAATCACGAATATAACAGCACACTCAACAGTTGATTATTGTTTATACTTGTGTTGCGTAAACTTGTTGCGAAAACTACTTTGAATAAGCCAGAAGCAATTGAATTGCGATTTGTTGTGGAAGCGAGCAGTTTGTTTGTATGTTAGCCTCGTCTGACTATCGATCCTCTATCGACGCAAGGAATTTCCTCCAGTCATGTGACGCTATTATTCTCGTCCCTTATTGGTCACTGTTTTCCAGGAATTACGTCAACGTTTTTTTCGAATGCGTTTACTTGTTTGTTGTTTCAAAACAATATAGTTCGATAGAAAGCCTTGTGAAAACATTGTCTACCAAACTGGGTTTCTTCACAAGTTGTGGCGCAAAATTCACACAAGTTTCCGAATAACGAAGCAATAAGTAACGTTGTGCCCGAAGTTTAGTAAAAATTGGTCCCAGTTGGTCACCGCCAACATTGTTTTTAATCGAACAAACGGATGCCACTGGTTTTACAAATTAGTCAGTCTGGGACTCATCGTGGGGGCACGCATTTCTCAGTAACCTATCGAGTTGCGCTGGAAGATCCCCTAAGGTATGCAACTAGGTTGGTTAATAGATAAAGATTTGATAAACAAAGAATGCTGGCTTTCCGGGTTGCGGATTTTGAAGCATTTCGGCAATTTCTTCCGTAAAATTAGGGCTACTCCTGTAACGGCGACATTACTGATGGGGGAGGCATGCGAGCAGTATGTGTTGTTCCTGTAAATTCAGTTTGTGTCTCTTGAAAAGGGAGATCTGTTCTGGAATTTGTGGAGTCGCTTTGTAGAATTTGCTTGGATTTGAGAAATGAATGATTTTAATCAATGAATATCCAAGAAAGCTCAGGAAGACGCGTTCAGGAGAAGATGGATGTTCAGTTTGTTTAAATAAGATGCAAATGAGAGCTTTTACTCTCTGTTCAGTATCCTGTAACTGGTCAGTTGACATTTTCTAATCAATAACTCCGCAGGGAAGGCCTTCTTCTTTTCACTCCAAAGGTCTCAAGCCGACCATCGTTGTCTTGTGACCAGGCAGGCTTTTTTGCCAAAGGCTTCGGTTGTGGACTCAAATCGTTCTGCTGTCTAATCTTGGGTAGTCTCAATCCACAAAAAACCATCAACTTTACGGAGAATGGTACACTGTCACCACATTGATCGTCCGTCACATGAGGGTGGGCGGAAACACATGACTTCTGCGGCCTGCCATCTTTATTCGGTACTAACTCTTGACTTCGTCCTGTCTCATCCTTATGTGGCTTCCAGCTGTAGGTATGTCAGTCGGCACCTTTGAAATCAGAGCATTGCACATCATCACCAACGTAAACGGCCCGCCTCATCTATTCATGTTTTGTTCTGACCTCGTTTGGCGTTTGGCCCACATCGACATATGGGCCGGCAAGCTACTTTTACGTCTAGTCAAAAGATATTCTATTAATTAACGCACGTTAGATGTCTGAAACTCCACTGGAGGATCGTTATGGTAGCGAAGCACCAGCATGGTGTTGTAAGTGGCTGCTACGTTCGCCAATAGTTATAAAAAATTTACGAACATCGTTTGACCCCTCCATCTACATTTTGACCGAAAGTTAAATAATTCTAGTTGAATGTGTTCATTTTTCTACGAAAGACAAGCCCATCCTGATTGTATCTATGCGCCTAAACTTGGTAAAAGTGCGTACGATATATTTCGATGTCATACTACCTTTACGCTTGAGGTAAAATCTCATAAGGGGTGGGTATGAAGTGAGATAGATCAATGTCTTTCCAACAAAAACGTAAAAAGGCCTTTGCCTGCCCCATTCAGGTGAACACCGTAAGCGAGCGATTGATTTTAGCGACGTCGTCGTAATACGCAAATGAGTGTCTGAACTCTACGAGTGACCTTGCAGAGAGTTTGTCTGCGACCGCTTCATCCTGATATTGCTGCTCCTCTCTTGCGCCAGACAGTGTTTTCCGGCCACGGATGGTATCAGAACACAAACCCAGATAAACAGGATCCGTGGACTTTTCAGATGACGTTAAGGTTTGATTAGAGTACTTTTATGTTATTCATCGGATCAAATTGAACCAAACCAGATTTCGGAGGCTTTAGCCTCTGTTTTATACCTGTAACTCTGGAGTCACCACACTCCTAGGCACTCACCGATGCTCAGTATTCGGCGATAAGAGTCACGCGCGCCCATGGGAACTTTTCACCGGCCTAGAGCTCTCCATCTTGAAATATAGCGTTGCACACACGTCCCTTGAGCCGAAGTGACCAAGGTGTTTATTTTTTTCTATCAGATAAAATCTTCACTGCCATTAAGGACCAGTATTCGTGTGACCTCTATCAGAAAGGTCAGATTCCTTAAAGTAACCTCAGAGAGCCCGGAACCTACTGCTCCACCAAAATCTCAATAGGAAAGCCAGCAAGCACCCAGGCCAGTCAACCATCTAATCAATTCAGCAAAAGCCGATGAGTCCTCATGCACGCCACAGAAGCACGACCGAATGTGATCAGCGTTCGGTCATTCCACAGAGGCACGATCGATGTTGACAGGTGTTCATCAACGGCTATCAGACAGCCTGGTTCAATGTCAGAAAGTCCCCTTGGTTTGGCCGTTTTAAATTTTGCTCTTGCACTCCCACGCACTCACACCCTCGCACTCGCTTGTTCGGAATGTAGCTGTTATCTTCCCTTCTGTGAGTCTTCTTTTAGGCACTGGGCACTGAAACTGGTCAGCAGCAGATACCACATACTGGCGAATCATTGGTGAAGGTCACCCAATCTACCTTCTGTAGGTACTTATTGTATCTAAAGGTAGCGCTAACGTAAATAGCCTTAATACTGGAAAATGTTTGGGACCGATTGGGAAGTCATCGTTTCAGAGGGGTTTGGTAAACAATCGGTGGATTTATTACTGGGCAACGTTTCGCTTTTGACACAAAAGCTTCGTCAGGCCAAGTGAGTAAGTAAGTAGGTTGATTGGGTTTTAAGGCAGTCAAAGAACCAATCCGTGAGATTCCTTATGACTAGTGACGTGATCAGTGCTGGGTGTTCAGTCTGATGTCCCTGTTTGTTGATTAGTGCGATGACTAAGCTTTACGATAGATCGGTTAGGGGGGGGGTTCGTCTTTATGATGAACCCGGATTTTTTCGTCCCTGCTTCTTCAGTCTAGGACACCTTAATGGAAAATTCCTCTTGGGGTCGTTCACAGATTTCGTTCACCTGTGTTCGTCCAAGGGTGCTGGGACAATTAGTTTGGGGATGGGGGTGGGCTGGTTAATTGGATCTAACGCTACTTGGATTTTGTACTTTTAGACCCAGGCGATTTCGCTGATAACTGCACACCGCCTCGTGTCATCTCGGCTGATCTAAGACCGCTCTCCACACGTTTGCAAGTTCTACCCCCTCTATTCTATTCACACTGGGATGCTTGGCGATTTCCACCGCCTCGGCCACCAGTCGCTGTGGTGTGAGTCTTAAACCCCGTCTCAGGATGTCCACATTTTCTAAATCTATCTTATGCCCAGTGTCTAGAGCATGCCCTGCCATTGCTGAATCTTTGACTAACGCTTGGTATTCCTCTGCGTTTCTCGGTGGTTTGTTAATGGAACGCTTATGCTCACCGATTCTGGTGTGCAATTCCCTGGCTGTCTGACCTATATAAACCTTCGTACAGTCGTTACATTTTATTTTGTATACACAGTTCCTAGTCCTATCAACCGGAAGGCGATCCTTCAAATGCACCAACACCGAGCGTAAAGTTTTCCCCTTCTGGAAAGCTACTCTAATGTTAGCCGTATTCAGTACCCTTCTAATGACTTCAGATGTCCCTGTTTTGTATGGAATGACCGCTGTTCCGATCCACTCCTTGTTGGGCCTTGGTGTTGGCACCAATACCCGTCTTAGTTGTCGCTTAATTAAACCCACCGGGTGTCCGCCATCTTGAAGTCGCTTTTTTTACCTCAAGCTGTGCTGCTCTTAGGTCGACCTCCTCTGTACACAGTGCTCTCACTCTCCTAAACATCGCTGAGGATATGCCAGCATATACTGCTTTTGGATGTGCAGAGGAGTAGTCTAAGACCGCACCACTATCTGTTGATTTCCGGTATACAGTGGTTTTTAATTTCCCACCACTCTTGTGTGTCATGCAGTCAAGGAAAGCTAGTGTACCCGATGTGGACTCTAGCTCCATGCTAAACTTAATGTGAGGGTCCAATGTGTTCAGATATTGAAAGAATTCGTTCACCCTATCCCGCTTTATTACAGCGAACGTGTCATCTACGTAACGCCAGAACACCCTTGGTGGACACTCGAATCCGTTTAAAGCTTTCTGTTCGAAGTCTTCCATGTACATGTTGGCCAAAATCGGGGATATTGGTGATCCCATCGCTAGGCCTTGTTCTTGAGGGCATATAATTGAGTCAAAAACAAATTGACTGAGGTTTAGGCATACCTTTATGCCTTCAACTATCTCGTCTACGGAGAGTTGCGTTCGTTCTTGCAGCGTTGTGTCTGCCAGTAAAAGTCTTCTCGCTACTTCCACAGCGTCCGCTTTAGGGACGTTGGTATACATCGAATTGACGTCAAAACCATCCAGGACTTCGTCTGGCTCTATCGGAAACCCAGCTACTTTTTTGGCAAAGTCATACGGATCTTGGATGTGTGTCGGTGACTTGCCGGAAGTGGTTTAAGGATACCTGCTAGATATCTGGCCAGCTCATGTGGTGGTGAACCTATGCCATCCACTATTGGTCTTAGTGGGACACCTTCCTTGTGAATCTTCGGTAACCCGTACAGTCGTGGTTGGATTGCACTTTTTGGGTACAATCGATACCACTTGCCTTGCCCCAGATGGTTTATCACAGATCTTAGTTACCTCCCAACTTCAACTTTACTCTCACTCATAATTGACGTGATCTTTCCGTTACTAATTTGTCGGTAAGGACCATCAGCTATGTGTTGTCTAACTTTATGAAGATAGTCACTCTTATTCATGATGACCGTGGCCTTACCTTTATCTGCCTTTGTAATTACTATGCTGTCTACATTTTTTAACGCGTTTAAGGCCCTTCGCTCAGGTGGTGTAATGTTTGGAACCCCTGGTTACTGGGACTTCAGGACTGTGACCAACTGTTCACGTGATTTTTCCGCTTCCATTGAAGGAAGCTTCTGGAATACAGACTCAACACTAGGGATGACTTCTTCCGTCCTTATAACGCCTTTACTTACTGCAAAATTCAATCCTTTCTCTAACAGACAACGTTCCTCTTCACTTAAGGGTCTACCGGATAAATTGCTTACGCTACAATAGCTAGTGGATGACATACTCTTCTCTGCTGTGTTACTAGAACAGCGAGTGGTAGAAAGCAATTTCTCGAACTTCCGAATTTGTCTGTCCTTGCATTGTTTACCTTGAGCTGATTTCACTTCCTTTGCTTTGGTATCTAGTAATTCGAATTCAGCAGGCGAGAGTGCGGACTGAAGATCATGGTTGAGTCGAGATGCGCGGTGGCGGATATCAGTTAAACGTTGGGTGGTTAAAAGGATCCTCTATTTGAGGAATGACTTGGCCGCTGAAGAACCAATTCGAGCAGAAGCAAACAGAGACATCAGACTGAACACCCAGCACTGATCACGTCACTAGTCATAAGGAATCTCACGGATTGGTTCTTTGACTGCCTTAAAACCCAATCAACCTACTTACTTACTCACTTGGCCTGACGAAGCTTTTGTGTCAAAAGCGAAACGTTGCCCAGTAATAAATCCACCGATTGTTTACCAAACCCCTCTGAAATGATAGCTTTAATACTGTTAAGTTTCACAGAAGACTAAGTGCTTTAAATGTGCCAACAAGGCATTAATTATAAAATCAATATTTTGTTCATTCCAGAGCATTTCGGTTAGCATCCATTCTACATATCCAAACTTTGTTAGCCATACCATCATGTTGGGTTTTGTGTTACCTCATGATGTCATGTGAACCAGGTGCAATGCAGGTGAGGCTCAGTCTTGTACATATACCTGAATAAAACGGTATAAACTTGTGTCGATTTCTTTCCGGTGTGTTTTTCGGGGGTGGGGGAATCACTTCTCCAAAGAGCGTGCATATTTGGGACTGGCCAAACGTTCCCTACTCTTGGAAGGTCACCTTGTTGAAGAGAGGAAGCTACAAGCTTTCAGGATGAACCCAACGAATAAGGATCAACGCCACAGGTGAATTAACTGAGTTAACCGAAAAAATGCGAAATTGGGCGCAACAGTGTTTGTAGTTTCAGATATTGGATGATATCTATCCTGGTAGTGTGAGGAGATTTGGGATTTTTGTGGAGATTTCGTCCTGCAAGTGAAGCCGAGAAGCACTGTACAGCTGTTTCATCCTTATTGGGAATCATCAGCAGTGCGCATCTCACGAAACTCCGAAGAGTCTCGAAACCGCGACCTCCCGGCTAGTAGTTTGAACACTTAACCATTCGGCCACGGGTGGCTATCCTGTCCGGGATGTGTGGCTGACAAATTTATGAACACGGCTCACTTGAGATAACCCAAGCTTGTTCTTGGTCAGCTCTTTCCTGCTACCGCCGGCATCATCATCACTGATAACCGGTTATGCAGACTAGTGCTCAGCGGCTGTCTCATCTTCAATATCATTTAATCCTGTTGCTAAATGCCCCCAAGTTCTGTCGTTGAACTGCCTCTCCTTTTCTAAATTCGCCCGCTCTGTGGGTGCCAATGTGGCAACCTACATAGTCAGTTGCTTTTTGAGAAAGTTTGGACAAAAGTTTTGGGAAGAAATCGAACTCAGTGGTTTCGGCTTGAGAGACTGTGAGGAAGCTGACTTTCGTGTTGTGTCTTGGTGGACGCTCGTGCAACTCTGTATTGGTCCATTGGCTTCCTTCTCCGCCCACCATGGTATATCAAAAGGCACGGTAGCTCTAGACAGTCGTTCATGGAGAAAAAAGGGAATCATTACATAAGTATTTATAGGGTGATCACAGAGTGTTCCACAAGATCGTGCCAGAATCTCCGTGAGGGGGCGAGAAGCGTCCGGGCGAGGATGCTGCACCCGGATTGGCTGTCATTCTGCCCAATCAGGGCATGCCTTCGTTAGGTCCGTGTCCTGCACACACGTTAGATATATATTACCTTACGTGATTAGCGCTGATCAACTACTGTTTGCACACGGAAGAAAATCTCCCTTACGGACACAAACTGGGTGGAATCAGTAGTACACGTGAGTAAGCACGACACACAATAAGCCAATCGCCATCACCAGATGACGATGCATTGTCTGGCTCCCCGACTGATCGAGATCCATAACTATTGCCAAAACGTTTGCCCATGCGTGTTGAGTATTGCTCAATAAAGAGCTAGCTTTGTAGAATAAGCTACTATGTGCGGTCTAAGGATAGTCCCTTCGTCAATCATGACCGGTATTTGTAAACTGTTATCACTTATCGTTAGTAGACATTGGTAGTCAACTTTCCACCGGTATGTCGGAAACAGTTTATCTCAGCAACAAGCCTTGCACCTGTCCGTAGTAAGGATCACCTTACATTTATTAGATGGAAGCAACAGTTCAGCGTCCCCTTGGACGCCACGACTCCAAAGTCTCGTACTAGAAACAAGAGCACTTTTATTAATAGAAAAGTCGAAACTAAAATGTGGGGTGAATCACGCTTCAAAACACATTTAAGTTCAACAGATACCTCAGCTCCACCAAACTCTACACATCAGTCAGCTACCTAGAACAACTATTTTGACACCAGCAATCAATTTTCCAACCGCCTGCACTGAGTACTCGTGGAGATCGCACCAAGTGAGAATCCTCATATGGAAGATACGTCTGCATCTCCTGTTGGCTTTCTAATCGTTTCTTCGTACCCAAGCTGCAGACAAGGATCGTTCTGCTCTTTACCGAGTGATTTACTTGATTTTCACACCACATCCTCACCTGCGAATTTATGGGGTGAGAGTGATGACTGAAGATAAATTGCCCAGAAAAAAACTTCTAAAAAGGCCGCTGACTGGACTGATCAACAACCGGGACAGCGATTCTCAATCTTGACGAGTAAGACACAGTATTAAATGAACGATAGTTTCACACATGACTGCCATGTAGGTTTATTGATTCCGGTCCAACACATCAAATCTTCGAATGACCTTACGTTTGTCCTTGATAATACATCGATTTTAGTTGCTTGGTGGCCATCTAGGCTTAGTTCCGTTCTTAGGCACGTCACGTGGATGCAAAGTTTAAGACAGCGGTGATGTTTAAAGTGATGTAGTGTGTAAAACGAACACACAAAAATAGGTGGAAAAAGCCTCTTGTCCTCTGTCAAGAAACGTCTGCTTCAGTGAAAGGCTACACATGAGGTCATATCATTGCAGCGGGAGTTGTGGCTGCGTGTGTGTTGTGGGGAAGGATTGCCATAGTAGAACCGGAAAGCGAAAAAGAGTCTTGCGGACAAAAAATTGGATCGCGGTGTCTGAAAGATTCAGCCACTACGATGCTACTGTGCGATGAAGTAGTGATTCTGTCTGGCATTGTAGACAGTCAGTCAGTAGCCGCAAAAGACCATGCAAAGGTCGACATATTCTGGACGTGAACAGACACCTTATCCTCGAGCCTAATGGGATACAAACGTCCCAGTTTCGAACTGTTGCAGCGGCAAGAACTCTGGTCAGAGTGATATGGAGCCTTCGGTATATCGTCTTTGAATCGGATTCCTTCTGACTGTGACGTGAAGAGTCTTGTGTTCCTCTCGGTTCGTATGTTTCTTGGTAGAACTATCGAGACCCGCAGACTAGTAAGACCTTGGCTGCAGTTGAGAGCTCTTATTCCAGTGAGCCTTCTTCTTGAGCCCTCTCATTCACTGAGTGAACCTTGCGGCCGAAAGTTGATTGACTTTATACACATGATGAACGTATGATGAAATCTCCAAGCATCCCAGTGTTAACAGAAGGTGTGGAACTGGCAAGCGTATGGAGGGCAGTCTTGGATCATTCGAGCTGATACGTGTTGGCGTGCGGTTACCAGAAGGAACAGTAGTCATCATCTGAATTCCACTTCACCCCCGCCTCAAACCCCACGGACCAAGGAAAATCTCCCGGTAGCCGTCTCGGTGAATCATCGATTGAAGCACCCTGAAGTGGAGGATTAATGAACAAGAGACGATCGGAGTTAATTTGAAACTCGACCAAACCATTACATCAAGATTTTGGCAACCACACCAACCGACAAGAGCCGTTAATTGACAATCAACACTGATCTAGTGTGCTAATCTAATTGGCTCTCCGTATGCCGTATAATCTGGCAAATTTGGTGATCTGCTCACTGGGTATTTTTGTGTCAAAAGCGAAGCGTTGCCCAATTTGGTACTACCGATTTTTTACCAAGCCCTTCTGAAACATGAGACCAATCGCTTCATTCAACAAGACATCGGGAGACGCTAGAGAGCGTGCGTGCGGTCACTGCAAGCCGCGTTTAGATCTGTTCGGCAAACATTTTCGTGGGGCAAGTGGTCACAACGCCATATAGTCAATCATATGCATGTTCCCAACACAATTGTCTCGACGTGAAGAAGCTGCGTAGAGATGAGTTGTAGATAGGTCCTCAAGCCCTACCTCAAATGGACATTCGTGAGAGTCAAATGGTTCAAAAAATTCAACGTTTATCTGTCCGTTTTCTCCACGTCACTCAATGCACGATTGTGAATGAAACAAGAGTGTACAGCCCCACAAGCCGCTTATGGGTTTGCTGATTAACAGACAGTGATTCTGTCATCTTGTGACAGTTTGTTTATCCGACCAGTGCTTTGTACCTCATTTTAAGGTTGTCCCGGAGTGTGAACACTGGCGATTCCGTTCTGTTCGGTGCAAGTCCGCCCTGTTGCTTCTTAATATACACAAATCAAACTTACAACAGGTTTATGGGATCTCTATGGGATCTGTTGAGCACTAATCGTTCAAAACGGTACAAGCTGAGTGCACTTCGTGAGACACTTCCAACGTTGACGAAACGGGATCACTGAGGTTGAGAAAACGGCAAAAAACGTTACATCTCCTGCACAACAGTAAACGGATGAGAGCAACACAATCAGCTACAGGTAACAGCCGTATGAAGGTTGAAAATTTACCATAGCCGTGTGTTCATCCGGCGCTGTACGCCAACTCCCACGGTCGTGCGAAGGTCTACGGCAAGCTCTCTCCTGAGTTCACCACGTCAGGTGGTGTCCGACAGGGCTGCCCCTTTCACCTCCCCTCTTCAAATGCGAATTTAATGCCATCATGGAAGGCTCACTACCAGCCTCTAATGCTTGTGAGGTCTAAGTGCTCCCGGAACGTCCGCTCACAAACATCGAGTACGCAGACGACATAGCTCTTCTTGGATCTGACCCCGTGGCAATGCAAACAATACTAAATAATCTAAATAATTCTGCCTCGCGGTTTGGTATGCGCTTCACACCTACAAAGTGTAAAGTGCTACTGCAAGACTGGGTGGGCTCGAACCCTAGCCTCATGCTTGCGGATGAACCGATTGAGGTAGTAGATAAATTTGTTTACCTGGGTAGCTCTACAAGTCCCGGTGGTCTAGCGAAAGATGATATTTCCATCCGGATTGGGAAGGCCAGGACAACTTTTGTGGCGTCACGTCACCTGTGGCGTGGGCGTGACACCAGCTTGTCTGTCAAGGGTCGAGTTTACAATGCTGTGGTGCACTCCACATTACTATATGGATGAGGAACCTGGCCGCTGCGCGCCAAATACGTCGAAAGACTTTCAGTGTTTGACCATCGATGTCTCCGGAGAATTTCCCGAATCTGATGGCAACACCGACTCAGCAATTCTGAAGTAAGTCGAATGGTTTTTCGGGAGAAATAACTCACCCTATGTAGATGAACTGGTCACACTGAATAGGTTGCGCTGGCTTGGCCACGTGCTGCGTATGCCAGTCGACCGACTTCCTCCAAGGGCTCTTTTCGCACAACCACGTGAAGGGTGGCAGTGCCAGAGGCGGTCAAACAGTAACTTGGTAGTGAAGTATAAAAGCCATTACCAGCAAACTCCGCTTCGCTGGTCACTGCCGTCTTCCTGGATGGGGACCCCGAGACTGGCCACATCAATGGCTAGAGACATTGTCAGACATGGTGCAGTCGCGCCCTCAATGGCGCTCATGCATCAAAGTGATTGCCTTTAATGTGTAGCTCCCTTCTCAATCCCCCATTTAGTAGTCCACCTACAGCGCTGTATTTACGCACTAATTTATCAGCCCCCGGCTCCCTGCAACTTCCTACTACACCTCATCAAATCATCGGTGAATGGAACTGTGCGACTGTACGACAAGACGCGGTTCCCTACAGCTGACAATCATGATGATGATGATGATGATGATGATGATGATGATGATGATGATGATGATGATGATGATGATGATGATGATGAGGATGGAGGTTAATCTTACTAATACATAATCCAGTATCTTTGAAGATTTGGTTTTCCAGCTTAAAAGACAAATTATGGCCAATTACAGCCTTTTGGAGTAGCGAAACAGAACGGGAGCATTGGATGTCATAGGGACACTTTCACCTCCATTTGTAGCATGTAGGTAGACAGGCGGAATCTTTTCCTATTTTTAACCAACTGACGTCTTTTTTCACACCGATTAAAGTCACTAACTGTGATGCATGTATCTGCATACCAAGATGGTTTTGGTAAGAACCCATCTGACTTGCTCTTTGATGAGGGCTCACTTTCAACTTAATGTGCCCCAGTAGGCCGCCTCATGTTTCGGTTGATACGATATTCGAGGCATCGCAATGTACTGTATACTTGATATACTCATAAGGTTGCTGAAAACTCTTCAACGACGCGATCCTTCCTGTGGCTTATCAGGTAGGCGCAGTTCTCCAGCTTCCGACAAACCTATGCGCTACTTGAACCCAAATTTTCAGAGATAGCCCAGTGATTAGGGCCTGAAATCATTGACTAGAAAGTCTGCGACATCACCAAAGGTAACGTAAGTTATGAAACGTTTTGATAAAACTCGCGGACTGTCAGCTTCCGTTTTAGTTTTGTCCGATTTTGCAGTTACACAAAGCATTCCGTTTGGCTCATGTGTAATCTCGAATTCACTTTCGGGGAGTCTGGGACACCGTTCAGGGTTAACTGAGTTAGATTAACCTCTTCAGATTGACCGAAATTTTAGATCGTATCGAATGGATGGAAGACAGGAGATATGGTGTAGTCTTTTTGTTCAGTAAGTAATTACAGTAAGGAGACAGGGTGATCTGGTACATGTATGTTGAAGATGTTGCCACAGGACCGATTCTGTGCGAATGGTAATGGGGAATCGCACAAACAACACTGTACGGAGCTGCCGCTGCCAAAAGGATCTACCCTTTATGACCTAATGCACACAGCGGACAAAGATCCAAGACAACAGAAGACAAACAAGGATAACTGATAGCCGATCGCATTATGAAGAGCACTGACGCAGCTAGAAAGCTCCACTGAGCCGCCACTCCATTGAGCATTGGGTCCCCGTGGTGACTCCTTTTGTGGTTCAGATTAGAAGACATTGAACTAGACGAGAAGCATCAGATAGGCTCAGTCCCCGAGTTTCTGTCAATCTTTTCTACTAATTGAGACCGAATTGCAGGAATTTAGCGATCAAGTTTGATTTTTCGACAGACTCACCTGGAATCCAGCTGAATCTCTTGTTTTTATGATGTTTTCACTCAACTGAATGTGCTGCACACAGGCCGTATCACGTTTCGGTTGTTACGATATTCGAATATCACGATACATATATAGGCGTAACGCACTAATACTAAGGTTGCTGAGAATTCTTCGAAAGCCCACGATCGGTTTCGCCCTTCTTGGGGCAAGAGATTAATCTGTTTTGCAGGTGAGTCCCCCGCAAGATCAAATTTGTTTGAAGGTGAGTGTACTTCGCTAATTTCGTGCCATTTGGTCTCAAGTGGAACATTAGTTTGACGAGCCCCAGGGAGTCCGGAACTGGTCGTCGGCTGTCGACGAATTTTCAGGCAACCTAATGAGTAGTGCAGTACGTCTACACATGCATCGCGATCTCTCGTGACCTACGCGGCCTGGTGCAGCACATTCAGTTGCCTGGAAACATCATAAAAGGGGGATTCAGCTGGGCTCCAGGTGAATCTCCCGCAAAACCAAATTAATTCGAAAAAAAGGTATTTCGCCAAACGATCAGCAATCATTAATATTAATTAGTCTTAGCGAATATACACTCATCTGCAAACAAATTTGGTTCTTTCGAGAGCCTCACCAGGAACCCCGCTGAATCTCTCGTTTGCAGATGAGTTTGCAAATGAGTGTATATTCGCTAATTTCGTGCAATTTGGTTT